>NC_050192.1:12096769-12391769 GCF_008315115.2 Sander lucioperca | reverse complement strand
GGAACCAGGCAAGGCTGAGGGCTTTATAACAGCCCTGCTACTACTTCTTCTCCAACTTCTGTCTCACTGTTTCTCTATCTCCTGTAACAGAGAGGTTGTTCCTTCTCTCTCTCTCTCTCTCTCTCTCTCTCTCTCTCTCTCTCTCTCTCTCTCTTTCTCTTTCTCCCCCCCTCCCTCCATCCCTCCCTCCCTCCCTCCTTCGGCCCCTGACCTTCCAGTTTGTGATCTCCTTCAGCGGGGACTTTTAGAGCCTATGCTACTGGTTGTCATCACACATTCTGTAGTACTGTAGCTCTCCTTTTTTTTCCTTTTCTCTGTAAAAATAAGAAAGTTTAGTTGAGTCTTCTCAGCTTGCTAGTGATGTCATATTCGCACATATTCTCCCTTGTTCACCCTCATTTTCCCTCTCTTCCCTTGTTTTTAAGTCGATCCATGTCTCTGCGTCTATCTGTCAGACAGGGTTTGATGCTTTCCTGCAGACCTGCTTACTCTCCCTTTTTTCTTCCATCTTCCTCTGTCACTCATTTTCCTCCATCTCTTTGGGTTTTCTCTCTTCTTTTGCCTCACTGTAGCTGTTAAGCTGGCTAAGAGTTGAGGTGTTTCTGCTGTCGTGCTCACTTTTATCCTTATATGTCTCTCTCTTGGGTTAGTACGATTTAGATGGGTGTGACTGACATTGAATATATCTGAACTTAGTGGCAAAGCAAATCAATTCTTCATCTACTTTCCTGTGGCAATATAACAGTCTCCCTCTTATTTCACTCTTTAAGTTTGTCTCTGTCTGCCAGTCCATTTCATTTAAATTCACTCATTGCATGACATCTTTCATTCGGTAGTAGATAGTTACAATATTGAAGCTAAGGGTGAGCTTCCCTTGCAAATCTAGAGGAAAGTTATGGGTTTCTTGTAATAGTCGGTTGTTGATCCCCAAAGGGAAAGCCTCCGACTCGGCAGGGAAGCTACAGAGCAGTGCTTTGGGTGGCAGGGAAACAGGTTCTTGCTCGGAGACACTTCAGCAGAGCTTATGCCTGTGTCGCCACCGTGCCTTGCTGTTGCAGGGAGAACACCTGGGAGTTGAACTAAGTCTAGGAAAACATATGCTCGCACTTCCAAACACACACATGCACACTCCCCATCAACTAGAAATATTAGCCATTCTCACCACACTCCAGCCTAATCTGAGCACCTAACCTTCCCCAAATAAGAAATCAAGCTCAGAGATTTTAATGCTTTAATGTTTCCTTAAATCAGAGGGAGTAAAACAATTCATTGGTTAACATGCATGAGCCCCCAGGCTTTTCCAGCACTTTCTCTGTAATTTAGGAACTTGTCAGCTTGCTTTAGGTTATGCAAAATGAATGCAAATGAGGTGAAGAAGAAATTAGCATCACAAGAATTTACTACAAGAATTGACTTTGTCCTCACAGAACAGAAATTTTGAGGTACAATGGTGACAATATTATCAGCCGTTAAGAACAGATATGTGTTTTGGTAAAGCGCAGCTCTCGCCAAAATGCAACCTAGGATCTTTTTGTGAATGTACCTGAGTCAAACTTTCGTTTAAAGCATATTTAGGACGGAATCGCCACTTTTAAGATTTACCGTATTCTCGTTTTTTCGGTCAAATGGCCTTTTGAATGGGAGTCCTAGGGGCACTTTTATGCTAGCCTCAAAATAGCTATTTTTAAAACACTCGAAGAAGGCTCGACACAACATGAAACTTTGCTCAAAGTATCACCAGGGGCTCTACACCTTAACAAAAGCATTGAGAACATTGTTTGTGTACACAGAGTTTACTAAAAAGAAAGGTTTTGAGCAACTCATGTTAGCAGTTGTTGTTTACGCTATCCGCCATTTTCCCAGTCAAAAATAGGTGATCTCCAAATGTGAATGAATGGACTCCATAGGAGGAAATGTCATTCCTATATGAGGCTCCTTTTTCAACTACAAGGTCAGTATTGTTTTTCACTAACGACAAAACAACAAATTATCCGTGCATTTATATGGAACTAAGCTTTAGGAGCTTTCCATCTTTACTCTCCTCCCTCGACTATTTTTGACTGGCTCGATAGACCAGAAGAATGACAGCTACAGTGAGTTGTTCAAAACCTTTCTTTTTAGTAAACTCTGTGTACACAAACAATGTTCTCAATGCTGAGTTCATGTGTAGAGCCCCTGGTGTTACTTCGAGCAAAGTTTCATGTTGTGTCGAGCCTTCTTAGTGTTTTAAAAATAGCTATTTTGAGGTAGCATAAAAGTGCCCCTAGGACTCGCATTCAAAAGGTCATTTGACCGAAAAACGAGAATACGGTAAATCTTAAAAGTGGCGTTTCCGTCCTAAATATGCTTTTAAACGAAAGTTGGACTCGGGTACATTCACAAAAAGACCCTAGGTTGCATTTTGGCGAGAGTTAAGCTTTAAAGGTATAATGAAGACTGTAAGGTATTAAAAAGGTACAGTAAATCAAAATGAATTTTTTAAAAGTATAATTATTAGTTTGGTTGGCTTTTGGGAGAAAAGGTCGACAAGGTAAACCTTTCAACAATAAAAACCTATGTGAATAAAAGTTGACAAATACATCCATGAAGCACAGTTGAACGAAGCAGTGATGAACGAGAAATACTACATTGGACACAGAGGAACATTATTTATTTTACGCCTGCCAAATTCCCATTTAGTGATATGTAAATAACATCTAACAAAGTGGACATGGAGATACACTAAGTGCTATGTTAGACAATGTGTTACTTTAGTGTGGTTGTGTTTAAGAAAGAAAATTTCAGTTTATGGCAGAAGCATTTTTCTGCAGTGCAGCATCTTGCTTTGAATGACTGAACATGATAGGTATCACTACAGGATGAGGTGGAGGTGTGTTTCCAGGGCAACAGGTAAATCATTTATTTTTCAAGGTCATGGCAACTAAACATGTTATGTCACTCCTCCCACACCGATGACAGTAGTGCAGCCAGAGTACATTAGCCCATTCACAGGTGTAATGATTGTGGGTTTTTTCTCCATCACTTTTCTCGTCTTTAACTCGCCCAGCAGACAAACCATTTAGCTGGGATTACTGTACATCTTCTTAAAGTAAAAGAATAATGCTTATTTTGTGTTAGTTAATTTGAGATGCATTTTTAGTGACTCAGTAAAATTCCCCATGCCCCTTTTGGATCGCTATAGAGGACAACAAGAGCCCTTTCCTAAAAATGTAAAAAAAATAAAAAATAAAAAAAATAAAAACACAAATAAAAACCAAACTCAAATGGTAATTCATAGGCCAGTAAGTCTGTCCATGCATCTCTTAAACTAAAACATTAATCAGAACTGATGAGGGGTTGTCAGCTACCTGTTTACCCAACATATTGGCTAGATGCTGCCAGCTCCTGCCATGCCTAGTGTATGTGTGTTTGCAGTAATTGCTGCTGCTTTTAAGTGGCCTGTCTTTATTCACCTTACTCAGAAATTGTGAACAAATGGTGCAAACACCATGAGATTGAATAGTCATTTTCTACGCTCCTATTATGGTGCACAACGATATGCCAAAATACCTCATTGTAGGGTGAGGGAAAAGACTTGATTTGACTGTATCCATGAGTTTCGTAATTTTGTGTGTGTGTGTGTGTGTGTGTGTGTGTGTGTGTGTGTGAGACAATTAAAGTGGGAGGGGTAATGGATAATGGAAACAGAAATTGACCTCATTCATAACTAGTGGTACAGTAACAATGAGAGATTGAGACCTCTACCTGTGTCTCTCTATCGATTCAGTCTTCCTCCATTCATCTTTCTTACTCTCTCTCAATAAACCTCATAGTCATTCTTGCTTATTCTCTCTTTTACCCATTATATGTATCTCTCATCACTTATGATGACAATGAGAGAGCCTTTACTTCTGTCTGAGTTTTTCTCTTCTTTTTTCTTTCTTTCTTTCCTCATCTTGCTGTGATTAGTTTTCTTTCTGTCCTATCTTTTCTCTACCCACCCTACTCTTCCTCCCTATCCCTTTTGTCGCCCTTTCAATTCAGCTTTTGTTTTTAAACACTTAACACTTCACATTTTTCTTTGATGTTTTCTGTGCTTTCTCTTTTCCTCTCCTCTCACTCTGCTTTGTCAGTCTCTGTTTTCTTTCGCTTTGTCGATTTGCATTTTTTTTTAAAAATTTTATCTCTCGCTTTACTTCAAACAGGGAAGTGTATTTATATTTCCTCAGCATCATCCCGCCATATCAATGACTTATAGTACACAGGTGGAATTTCCCTAATGCAGTGCTTTTTCCACATGCTCAATGTAATTGGATTTCTTTTATGCTATGCCAGATTCAGCAATCTGATTTGATTGTATTGCTACATAAAAGACAGAATGTGAGTAAGACAAAGAGGGGGAAGGATAAAAGGTTTGTGTTCGTGAGAAAACTATGCTTTACAGGACACATAAACTTATCCATGCATGTGCTTAATTCAATCACACCACTCTACAATACCCAACCACACACAAGCAGGTACAATACAACACAGCCTAGAGAAAAGACTAAAAGTGACAGTTCTTTTGCTATCTCAGCTCCTTTACCCACAGCCTGAGGAAATATTACGTATTACGTATTAAATTATTAAGTATTGACCCCTTCGCTATTTGCACACTTTATTGTGTTGTAGATTAAATTTTAAATGGATTAAATTGCAATTTTGCCCATCAATCTACCCTTAATAACCAATAATGACAAAGTGAAAACATGTTTTACACATTTTTATGAATTTATTAAAAATCAAAAACTGAAAGCTCTCACTGTGCAAAAAGTGAAATGGTCTGAATACTTTCTGAAACCATTGTATATTTTCCTCATGTATGTAATTTGTGCATTGAGGCCTTTCTGTAAAGGCATAGTGTTATTTATATAAAGTAAACCGTATATCATATATTAATAGGATAATGAACAATGCATTTCAGTTTTGTCAAACATGGTTTGGACTCGCCGGTGCGTCTTTCGTCCTCAGAGGGTCAACTGTCTTTGTTCCATTTGAGCGCACATCAAAATGTAACTGGATCATATTAAACGACTAAGTTGACCCCCTCTCCAACATCTACTGTTTTTGTTCCAGGAAGTGCCGGTACACCAGTGGTTTTCAATGAGAATGGAGACGCTCCGGGAAGATACGATATCTTCCAGTACCAGAGAACCAACAGGTCTACTGCAGAGTACAAAGTCATTGGCTCCTGGACCAATAAGCTACACCTCAAAGTGAGATTTTACACACACACACACACACACACACACACACACACACACACACACACACACACACACTCTATTGCTCATGCATTTCTAGCTCGCTGCATATTGAAGGTTTTCTAGCAGCTAACCTCTGTGTAATGAAGAAACTATACCTTTACAGTAATACAAAATGTATTTTAATGTGAATGGTTTATTGAAGCTTCTGAGGCATTATAGACCGAATGCCTTAGCAGAATGAAAGTTCAACATCACCATAAGCAGCTGCAATGAATTCAAAATCCCCTGTCACTTGTCTGGATTGGTTTGAGTTATTGCTTTTGTTCAGACGCAAAAGTTTGCTGGAATCCAGCATTTTTTTACAAGAAAGTGTGGATCATTCTTTCTTTTCAAAATGCTGCGTGTTGTGAAGGGACATACTCACACTGAAACACACACACAGAAATATATACAATCCATGAATGCTGGCACCAAAATTAGAGCATACACCTGAGCATTATATACACCTACACAAAAACACATGATTCAACACATGCATGCATGCATGCACACAAACATCTTGAGCAATGTGCTTAGTGTTATAAATCCACCCAGGACTTCATTAGAAAGGCCAGATGACAGATGAGAAGACTAATAGACACAAAGTGCTTTCTGCCTGATGGACGGCCTGGCTGACTGAGAGAGAGAGTGAGTCAGCAGCAACACATAGGACAACACATAGTTAAGACACACATGATTGGGCACTTTGACAGTTGACAAATTAACAGATGTATTTGATTTGTTTAGCAATCCAGTTGGGTTTGAAGGCACAGTGGCAGATGTCGAGATGGCAGCAGGTGAAAGTTTTTATGATAAACAAACAGTTTGAATGCTTTTCAGCATAAAGAGTGGACAGCTCTGTGCAACAGACAAAGTACAAATCAAGCCAGTGAGTTTCATGGTTAATGTTTGGTTGGACATACAGTACTTGGACCAAGATAAGTTGGTGTTTATAAATAAAGCAGAATTTTGTTACAGCTATTATTGTGTTCAATGTTGTTTGGGTGGTGCATAATTTATGGTTATTGTTGCAAAATAGGGTGTGTGTGTGTGTGTGTGTGTGTGTGTGTGTGTGTATGTGTGTGTGTGTAAAACTTCTCCGTTAAGGCTATGAATAAAGAATGAGTGAAAATACTGAAAAAACAGAATAAAAAAGTTTTAAACAATTTACACACACTCTCACAAAAAGCAGTAACACTCCATTTTACTAAGGACCCTCTGCTATCAGAATAACCTCAGGGACTGGGTATAATGACAAACACTCGCACACATAACAACAACTTAAAATGCACACATACCAGACATAGGGAAAGTTTAAGGGATTCACTATAACGCCAGCATGACACAAGCACAAACAAACAAAATGAACACATGGAAGAATGTGCACACACGCACACATAACGACAATTTAAAACACACAGATACACACAAACACAGAAGGAAATACAGATGGCCTATTTGTGCCAGATCTGATTATGGTCTGATTGCGGGCTTCCAGACTAGCTGGTGTTAGTTTTGTGCCCAGCAGCGCTCAGGAAAACGATCAGAGGATCTGCTTGTGCTAATTGCTCTACAAGTTGCCCTTAAGACACGCTTTCTGCAGGTACAGAGAACACAGAGTGTTAAAGGACTTTTTAACACAAAGTAATGTCAGCATCAGCAGATGGCTGCCAATCTTTATGTCACATAATATCCCACAAGAAGATGGGAAGTTTTGTTTTGCCACATGAACACAAATAATTTCATGAAAACAAATGGAATCTACATTTGCCATATGGAACAGATCTCATACCTTTGTTTAACTCTCCTCTCAGTAAAAAAGAAGAGACTGTTAATATTTTGTTGAACCTTTTGTCTGCGTCTGCAAAGTTGGCCATCTGGCTAACATGCATGAACTGGGCTCAGGGTGGTGGTAGTGTAGAGCCAGATCGACGGGTGGAACATTCCTATTACCGGATAATGGACAATTTGCTGGACTTCAGTCGTTTGTGGGCAATAGGGGGGTGTTATGCTCTGTGGGGGAGGGTGGTGAGTTGGTAGTTCAGTTTTGATTAAGAAAGTACATTTTTGTTATTTTGAAAGGTTTTGTTGTGTTTTTTCCTTTTTCTTAAAGTTTTTCTTTTCTTGAATTGTTTTTGATTTTGTGATTGTGTTTCTTCTTTAAAATGGTCCAATAAAGAGACTTTGAAAACCTAAATCCTCTCCTCTCCTCTCCTCTCCTAGCTCGAGGCCATGCGTTGGAAGACAGGTGACCCATCTCTCCCACCCTCTGTATGCAGCATCCCATGCCGTGCGGGCGAAAGGAAGAAAGTGGTCAAAGGTGTGCCGTGTTGCTGGCACTGTGAGCGCTGTGAGGGATACCACTATCAGGTAGGTCTCTGGTGGAATACAGGCCGCCACTGTACTTGCTGTTGGCTCAGTTGGAAGTACACCATTCACCATTGTCCCACATCTGTCTGCCTGATGTTGTTTCTGACTGTATTTATTGACGAAGCTTTTGCAGAAACTACAAAATGAAAAAAAGGCTTCCCTTAAAAGCAAGATGTACCACTGAAGTGTAGTTTGTAGCTCAATTGGTAAATTAAATCATGCTGAAAGTACCATGGCACTAGTCTGGGCTACCATGGCACAGGATTTGAGCCACTGTGTTGACACACACATCATGAACGTGTGGTCTCATAGCACACTACAGTAAGGCTCGGTATATCATTTCAAATGGTATCAAAGTGTATGGGTCACCATTTACTTGTATTCTAGTTACCAGTTTTGTTATACTTTTGTTTTTTAATCCAAAGCTTTTTCTGGACACTTTCCACCAAACTGTATACTGTCTGAATAATTGCGTTACGCAGTTCACAGATTGCGGGCGGCAAAATCCACCTAAAATACAATTCACTTTTGTCCCTCAATGATGGAGAATTTAGTGAATATTTACAAAACATGTACTGTGATACTGTACATTCTGGTGATGCATTCTGGCAGTCGATCACACACAAAGTGGTTTTTGCATCAATGCGCTCCACTTTCTGTCCATCTTGTTTGTGTAAAGTCAGAGATTTCCCTGATTTGTTAATTACCTTGATTGTTGTGATTTAAAAGCCGGGAAAGCCTCCAGAAGCTCTTAGCCTAACACGATAACTTGGGTAAACTTGATATGTCAATTAAAATATAGATTTTGACCAGATGTCTAACCTTAGATGAGCCTTCTACACCTGCTTAACAATTAAAGCCACAATCAGTCCCATTTGGTGGAAGGCTTTAAAGATTGAATCTAATACTAGATTTGTTTGAAATAACAGCACTTTGCCATGATGAACATATTAGTCTTGCATGCATCTGCTTTCTGACAGCTGTTTTCTGGCTTACTCTTACTCTACAGTAGAGTTCTGTCCCCCTGGCTCAGTTTTTTTTGTTTCAACTCATTTCGGGCAATCAAAAAAAGCCACTTAGGTGGCCCATTTTGGATTTATATATGCAGAAGAACCCCACAGATGCTATTATAGCAAATGGAAGTGCATAATATGAGGTGAGGGAAAAGGGTCTGATCACACATTATAAAGATACACCCCCCCCATGTTAATTATATCACGGTTGGGGACAATTTGGCAGCCCATAATCCTTCATATTAAGTTAGAAAAAGCCATGAGCGAGCAAGAATATGTGCAAATAATTCCCTCGTTTAGGAAGCAATAAAGAAAAAAGAAAATATCAGCCACAACAGCAATGCTTGTACGAACGAGCGATCAATACTAATTTAGCAGATTCATGCACTTGCTGTAAAATCAATAATCTGTTGACACATTTATGGTAGATTTGGGATTTTAGTAGAATGGGAAAAAATCATAGCAGCATGACAAAAAACAAGGAAGTGCACTGTAGAGCAAGTGTACAAAAATGTGTAGAATGTGTGCTTTTCCCCCTCATTAACGAGTCAGTTTACAGAGGTAGATGACACACAATAGCTCAGCCCCAACTTCTTGGTAAACTAATCAGCTGTTGAGATGTTTTTGCATGAAAGCCTTGGGGATTTACAGTGTATTTGCCTTAAATGTGAAAGCTATATACATATTTGCCATATTTATGTGAAGATTTTGGGAAGCATTGGGGATTTGCGGTTTATATACATACGTATCTGTGGAAGCTGTATACAGATTTACCACATACACAAATATTTGATGTACAATATCAAAACTGTCTCTCCCCAGGCATCAGAGTTCACTTGTGAGCTGTGTCCTTATGAGATGCGACCTGATGTCAACCGCACTGGCTGTGTTCCCATCCCGATCATCAAGCTGGAGTGGCACTCCCCCTGGGCCATCGTCCCTGTCTTCATCTCCATGCTGGGGATCATCGCCACCTCTTTCGTCATCGTCACTTTTGTCCGGCACAATGACACGCCCATCGTGCGAGCGTCGGGACGGGAGATGAGCTACGTGCTGCTAACGGGGATCTTCCTCTGTTACGCCATCACGTTCCTGATGATCGCGACGCCCGATGTGGGAGTGTGTTCATTCAGGAGGATTTTCTTGGGCTTGGGGATGTGTTTTAGCTATGCCGCGCTGCTCACCAAGACCAACAGGATACACCGCATCTTTGAACAAGGGAAGAAGTCTGTAACAGCACCCAGGTGAACACTCCACCTCTCTTTCATTATACACACTCTCTGTTTGCCCTCTGGGTGTTCAGTACACGCATATTTGGACGGGTGTAGTAGCACTGAAGGGCGCCGTAAGTGTGTTTTTCTGTGCACTCCGGTGTGCCTATTCACATGAAGACCTAACCTCCACTTCTTCCTTACTAAGCTGCTTGCAGTCATTATTCATCATTTACTTCTCATCCATTATTTATGAGAGTCATGAACTCACACTCACCTATTGTACTGTTTGCACTCGGTGTGAGTGACTCTGGGAGAGAGCATCAACTAAGTGGCTAAAATGTTAATGCAATATTTAATAGTGCTCAGGTTCCTGTCCCTGCTACGCTGTCTTTCCTTCGGCACCGTCCATCTGTGAGAGTCAGTGGTATTGTACTGCTCATTACTCATTTATTATGGTAATTAGGATTTTCCAAATTCCATGTAAGACTGAACAAACTATTTAGTTGTATTTTAGATGTGTGAGTTCCTGTTATGTGTAAAGGAAAACAATCAATTAAAGGTAAATACATTGAAAAAAACAACAAGAAAGGGCACCATGAGGAAGGATTTTGAGGTTCTTTTGACGTTCCAGTATGTGTTGTGCCTCTAGGTAGACAGGCACTAAGCATCCTTTGAGCCTGGGAGCTTGAAGGAGCAGGTTGTTTACTACACTTCACGTCAGATGTGAGTAAAAATATAGCTTTTGTTTTGGGGTATTATTTGCCCCCTTTGTCTCTCTGGCGTCCTAGATGATCATCACATTATCCCCTATCTGGTGCAATGTGTTGGGCTTCTCCTCACTGCCCATGTTTTTTCCATTATTTCCCAAAATCTCAACATTACCTTTTCCCTGATCTCCCTTCGAATCTTAGTGTGAGTTTTGAGGGCGTGTGTATGGCTGCATGTATATGAATATAATATATTGCTGCTGTTGTTGCTGCTGTTGTAGAAAACTTATATCAGCCTTATAGATGTTATGAAAAACAGCCTTGTTTCATGTTGATGGTCAAGGAATTTAAATGTATTTGTACAAGATGTTATTGGCCATAGACTTCAAAAAGAATTACATAAAGGTACATTTTTAAAGCCCACATATTGTTGTCACTACAAACTTTCTAGCATGGGTTGCCCCACTCGTTATTAAACTCTGGCAGCGTTGTTCCCTTGCTGCACCGCCTCCTCATATCAGTAATCCTCTCCTTCCCAGGTTCATCTCTCCTGCCTCCCAGCTCGTCATCACCTTCTCACTCATCTCAGTTCAGCTGCTGGGCGTCTTCGTCTGGTTTGCGGTGGACCCACCACACACGGTTGTGGACTACGGCGAGCAGCGGACCCAGGATCCCATGTCGGCGCGCGGCGTCCTCAAGTGTGACATCTCGGACCTGTCCCTCATCTGCTCCCTGGGTTACTCCATCCTGCTGATGGTGACGTGCACAGTTTACGCCATCAAGACACGAGGCGTGCCCGAAACCTTCAACGAGGCCAAGCCCATCGGATTTACCATGTACACCACCTGCATCATCTGGCTGGCGTTCATACCCATCTTCTTTGGAACGTCACAGTCCGCAGAGAGGGTAAGTGTGTATGTTTTATTGTTTTTTCCTTCAGTCCTACTATATACATACAACCCTACTATCTGCATACTGTAACTGGTGTTTTTTTTAACATTTTCTTTATGAACTACAGTCTACAGAGAGTGTGAGTATATTGCAGATGATTGTACTTCATTCCCATCATTTTTAGTCTGCAAAGAGGATGAAACCATGGTGTGTGTGTCTGCTAGTCGGTGCGTTTATCTGTTGGATTACCCTGTATATGACCTGTTCGGGATTTAAAGCAATTTTCTTTGAGACACCACAGTCTACAGGAAAGATGACGACAGGGTGAATTTGTGCATGGGTTGACTTCATAGAAAAGGTTGCGATGGATTAAGATGATTTTTGTGTGATTCTAATGCATAATTGTGTGAAATGTCCTTTATAAGATGACAATTCAATGACAGGTGGGTTGTGATAGTGGGGCTTATGGGCTTTCTGTGAGCATGACGAAACTCTCCTGAGCCCATTTTGCAATATTATTTAGACTTTTTTGAGTGATAAATTTGCATGTATTGCCATAGTAAAACATCTGACTTCTCTCTTCCCCAGACAAACCTTTTGGAGATCCAAAACTGCATCTCTTTGGCACTGAGAGATGTTTTTCAATTGTAGCTATATACTAATGGCTTAGAGTCCAAAATCTCCTGACAATCCTTCATGAGTACAAGAGGATTTTCTGTCTGGCTGATTGACTGGATCCATGTCATGGTCCAGGCTTTTAGAGAGCTGTACTGTCAAGCTTATTCCTCTTACCTTTAGTCAATTATTGATGGCTCTGTGATGTGAGTGAGATGTAACTATCACACAGTGAAGGTTGTGTGTGTGGGCAGCCTTTACAGGGTTCAGGCTTCATGTAATGAACGATGGTTTCATTATGGATGCACAGTGCATTATCTGCATGTATATTGTGTTTTATTGGATATTTGAAGTCATCCTATGCACACATACACAGACGACAAATAGAGAGACGAACATACTTGTATTCCTTGGGGCGGTGGTTCCCAACCTGTAGGGCTGGGACCCCATAGGATGTCCCAAGATAAATCTTTGGGGCCCACAAAGTAATTAGAAAGCAGTATTTTCCCCTGTTGAAGTGCTTGATGTTTTCACCTCCACGGACGAAGTCCTTCAAATGAAACGATATTAGAAGGACAAATCATATTTTGGTTTAACAGCTGATGTTCACACTATGGCCATAACCTGTGATGAGGGGTCACAATTAGCTATCGCTGGATTTTTTTTAAGGGATTGTAAGCAAAAAAATGTCGGGAGCCACTGCCTTAGGGAAACAATCAGGTATGTGAATGATTGATTGTGTGAAAGCCTATAACCATACATACACTCAAACAGCTTATCTGGTTCATAACATTACAGTACACACACAGTAAACCATTGGGTTTACTTGCATGCAGTTTATTGATTCCATTTTTTTGATAGTGTGACTATTCTAGATTTAACAATAAAACCCTTCATACACTCATTGAGATTCAAGGCAGGTCATTGATTGCAGATGCCACAGGGTATACATCACAATGAACACTGTAAATGCACACATATAGTAGATAGATAAGCAGTAAACAGACACACAGGCATGGCGATGAACACATAAATAGCACTGTTTTATTCACAGGTTTCAAGTGTAACATAATGTGCACATAAACACACACATACACTGTAGAGATTCAAATGTCACCACAAACCTCAAGCTTTTTAGGAAGGAAATCAATCAAGCCAATGTACAGTTCCAAAGCAAAGTGTGTCCTTGAAAGAGTCCATCTACACACTCTCAAATGTCAGTCCAATTGTATCATCCTACATAAATGCTGACTACCTTTATGTCCGCTGAAGGTTCAAGGTCTTCCCCAATAAAGAGAAGACTCTCATAGTCTCTCCCTATTTTGTTGTGTCAGTCAGGCAATTTTCATTTCTCCATTTCCTTGCGTCTCAGCCCATTTTCCTTTCAAGGCGGGTGCCCGCCTCTGTCGCATGGCAAAAAGCTGACATCAAAGTGATCCAGTTTAATCACACATCAGGGAAATCATACTCTTGCTGGTTGTTTCATACTGTCTTTTCTTTGCTCGCTCTCATTTATTTCCCCACAAGATGCCAGGGAGTTTTGGAGTAATTGATGCAGGAAGTTTTAAGTGACTCAGTAAAGTTTTTTTTTTTTTTTACTTCATCACATTTATGCAAATATGATCCGGTGGGTTTAATTACAATTATAACCCAATAAAGACAACATTACTGATTCACTTTCCCCAGACAGGTTTAATCCACTCATGGGTTTCAAACAGGTGACAGTATGACCGCTACCTTTAGGGTGTGTTCATGCGCATACAAACTATATGCATACTATGCATATAGTTTGCAATGATTCATGCTGAAATGAGAACTCACAGCATCAGAGAGGAGAACATTTAAATATTGACAGCAATGATGTGATTGGCTGATAGAGCTTGTGGCTAAAATGTGGTTGGTTTAACTAAAAGAGTAAACACCCCTAATCAGCTGAAAAGGAAAAGCCAAAGCAGAGGGAGAGAATGGAGGGGAATGAGTGAGTAACATAATAGTTTGATGATAGTCTTCCTGGCTGAACTTACGCTAAGCTTCATATCTGTGTGTGCATGCATGCATGCGTGTGTGTATATGTTATCAGATGTGCTGAAGCCAGCGTCTGTGCCATGTTTATTCGGCTAATTAGAATGTCCACCAGCGACTTCTCGTGCATTGGCGCTGGTGTGTTGTATTTAATTGGAATATCCACCAGTGCACATTTGTGTGTCTGTGTATGTTGTTTCTAATTGGAATATCCTCTGGAGTGTGTGGCAGCTGGCTGGCTAACAGAGAGCGCAAAAGAGAGGGAGGAGAGAGACGAGTCGAAGGAATAAACAGGTGATGATGTGACTCGCTGATGGGGCTTTAATGAGGAGAGCTCTACCAAGGGCATAGGTTTGGTTTCTGAGTGGGCGTAGGGGGATGGAGGTTGGAGGTTAGATGACAACATGACTCACATTATGGTTAACTTTGTCATCAAATGGCCATCATGCTCTGCCTAATCATTCTTCAGTATTGTCAGTATTTGTGTACGATCAATAACCTTCACAATCTCTGTAGTTATGCACGTAAAACGGAAGAAAATAGACTTTAAAATACACATTGGGTTGCAGACGAAGTGTCACGCCGCCTGTGTAGATAGCTGGATTGATTAAAAAAGACACATATCTGTTCCATGAGACGCATCCATCGACTTCTTGTAAATTAGCTTTTACCTTTTCCCAGTCAGTGTTCACAGCAGATGTTGTCTGTTTCTGGCGTTCATTCAGTGTTTTGTCCAGGGCCATTTCACCAATTTCGTATTTCTTAGATTTGTGGCATGTGATGTCATACCCAACTCCAGTTTTCCTCTCAGCAGAGGTCTGATCCCTTGTTTTTTTTTGTGAAAACCTGCATTGACTGGAAGAAGGGCTGGATCTTTCTGTGTGGTACAGTGAGATCAGCACAGTAGTCAGGAAGCCTATAGAGCCTGTTAGAAGGTACAGTCTGTGCTCATACAACAAGGGTTATAATGCATAACCTTCCACCTAAAGCAATCCAACATTCCTTCCTAGCTTTTGGGTTGAATAAAAACCATGGAGAGCTAGCCATCTTGGTATGTGTATATTTAGAATTACTTTATGTTCATCATTTGCTGACAAATGCAGAATGAGATTCTGCCACATCATCTTCTTCTGTCCTCACCACTTGCCATGCCACTTGATTCTCTTTCCCTCTCATGTACTTGTGTACATGTATTCAGTCCCTACCACAACCTCTTCTCATATGCTCCTTGTGTTTCTACTTTCTCCCTGTCTTAACACCCTTCCTCTCATTCCTCCCCTCACGTCCTGTCCCTCACACTCCTCTGCATACGCAACACGGCTCTGAATCACAGCGGGCGGAGGAAGAGGGGAGGAGAAACACAAAGAGAGGGAGAGATGAGAATTGAAAGAGAAAGTTTCAGCGAGAGATAGGGAGATGCAGGGAGACAGTGAGACACGGAATAAGAATGTGAGAGATAAAACAAGAAAGAGGGAGAGAGGGATTCTTAACCATCACCAACAAGGGAAGTATTGTTTTGAAATAGGTCATGCTACCATGAAGAGGCTGCTGGCTCCAAACAGCTTCTGCCGCACCCTGCAGAAATGGGAAAGGGGTGTGTGTGTGTGTGTGTGTGTGTGTGTGTGTGTGTGTGTCTGTGTATATACGTTTGTGTGTGCTTCCCTCTGCCTCTCTCTGCTTGTTGTAAAGCCCTAACCACAGGGTACGTCCTCTCTTCAGCGATCTCTCTCTGTGTCTGCATCATCATTCCTTTGCCTGACACCATGGACAGCAGGTTTCTTTCTTGTTTCTTCTTATTTTTCTCTATACTTCTCTTTCTTTCTCCATGTGAGCCACCTCTCCTGTTCTCCAGATGTCTTAAATATGGTCAGCTTGTTATCTGCTGCTTCCAACAGAGGGAAGAATCAACCACCCTGCTGCTACACTGTGTTTTATGCGTGTGTGCGAGTGTGTGTCTGTGTCTTTTTTCCACAGCATGTGTGTTTATGTCATTATGTGAGCACCAGTTGCTTGCACAGATGCATATAGTTTTTGTTTGCTAGTTATGCTTGTATACCCAGGAAGGAGCTGCTGAGAGATGATAGATCATGCAAGTCTTGATTTGCAAATACAAGAATAGCCGTTCTTGTCCATCCAAAAAAAAACATTTTTATGGAAATCTGTTTTTCTAGACATCGACATGATCACCTTGGTCTACATTAGTAGGTATAGAGTGAAACAAAGAGGTATGCAGTACAGCCTAAACCCAGCTTGGGAACAGACTGAATTCTGCAGTTTCATAATGGAAGGACAGAGCCGCATGTTCTGAACAGTATGAATCTACAGGTTCAGTCACTGAAGCTGCTATTCATACAGACCTATGCACTTTGTGTCTCTCAAGGGCTCCCATTCACATTATCTGTCTGACACATTCACCATCTCTCTCTCTCTTACACACACACACACACACACACACACACACACACACACACACACACACACACACACACTGCTGTCTAACCTTAGACTAAAGCAAGACCCAAGTGTCCTAACCTCAAAATAGCCCCTTTAAGAAGTGAAAAATGGCAAATAGCCTCACTTTGGGTAACATTTTACTCTTTTTTACTCTTTCAGCTCTCTCTTTTTTTTCCTCTCACTGTGATTGTGTTTGGTCCTCAGGTGTATATAAAGAACACAGACAATCTGCGGAACCTGCCACACACATCCACTGCTGCCCCTCACAGCGCACGCACATATACACACAGTGTTGCGGCTCACTGTCCTCAGACAGATTTATGGCCACGACTGTGGTCTCGGTGGAGAACCAGTGACCGCCCAGATCCTCAGCGGGAGTAACCATCAGCAGTTAATCTACAGCAATCTGAGGAGGTTGAAAGAGAAAGAGGATGAGAGAGACAGGGAGACCATATAAAAGCGGGACAATGAGAGAGGGGGCTGAAAGGGTGGCAACAAAAATAAAAAATAGGGATGGAGGATGAAGATAAGAAAAGGGAGTTAGAGGAAAAGAAAAGGAGACAGCAAGAGTAAACATTCAAGGCAAAACGGCAGCAAAGGAGGAATGAATCAGAGAGTGTGGGAGTGCAAAGTGAGCAGAAAGGAAGAGTCAAGTGAGGGTGGGATTTACACAACCAGCCAATGCTAATACAGAGGAAGAGAGACATGCTAATATTAGAGAGAGAGAGAGAGAGAGATACATGTAGATCAAAGATGAAGAGTAAAATTGAAAACTGAGGGTGATACAAAGAGGAAGAAAGTATTATGAAGATGGAAAAGGGAATCAGAGAAATGTCTAAATCGTTTAAGAATCTGACAGATGGCCAAAGCTCGGGTCATAAACATCACAACTGACTCTCTGTCACACGCACATACAGTACACACACAGCTGTCCCAAACATGATGCTTCAGGTGCCTTGGGAAGATCTCATTGCAGGGTTTATTGTAAGACTCAATTTTTTTCCCATGTGTACTTTGACTGGCCAGTGGATGATTCAGCTGCAGATTGTATCAGTGTCTAGAAAATATATAAACCTAGATAGTTAAACACAACATTCACTTAAACATTGTTTGCATTCACTATGATACAGTACAGTATGACTGACACTGTGTTTTCAACAGTCCACCTTACCATATCTACTATGTTTAAGTTAAAGTAAAAAGCTAGACATCTTTAATAATATGCAAAATACTGTAGACAAAAAAGGTAATTGGTTAAATAGCTATAAATGTTATATAAATGCTGCCAGCTAATTGAATAACTTCTGAACCTTTCCCAAAAGTTAGAGAAGAGATATGGAATTCCCAATAAACATGTGAAGTACAAAGTTAAACAAACCTTTATTCAGTATTTAAATTACTTGAGCAGTGTCTGCTATATTAGTTAAATGTTGACAGTCAATAGACTATAGTCTGCACAGACTGTCCGTAAGGATTTATGCATCCTAAAGAGGCAAATTGCCCTGAATTAAACCTATCAGGTTGTGTGTTTTCTCCTAGGCAGAGCACTGCTCCCAAAGCAGGAAAGATGTGATGATTTGTAAAATGTACTATCATTCTTTCAATTTAACCATTTTGTGGGGTAATTCATGGGAATTAGACACAGTTGCAAGCTGTTGAAAATAATGTTGTGATTGGTTAAATTTGCGTTAGAGTAATCATTGTGATCACAAGATTGATGGAGGTACTATACAAAGCCTCTCATCACATTTATAAGTGCACAGCTTTGAATGCAACATCACCCACAGACAGTATTATTGAAACCAGTGTGAACATTTAAATAGAAACATAGAGTATGCATGGGATGCTTGGGGGAAAAGTGGACCATAAATTAGAGCAGTCGGTTGCTTCTTTCATCATGTGAGTACTAGTACTGAGCCACAAGGCTTATTAATAAGACATAATAGAAGGAACTGTATGAGCTGTGCAACTAAATCCCACATCTAAAATGCAGATTACACATTTTGCAAGTATACAATTCCTGCACCATTAATTGTATTGTGTGATTTATTATTTATTTATATTTAGCTTGTGGTAATAATTATACTATCTTTGGTTAAGGTTAGGGAACAAGTTTGGTTAAAATTAAATAAGAAAAGTTTGAACTCAAAATGCAAACTTTCTCGGTATGAGTTGAAATAAAAAAAAACAAAAAACGTATACCGGGAACCTTTTATAACTCCTACAGTAGCCACACACGGGGTGGGATCAGCGGAACATGGACAGAGAGCAGTCTCTTCTGACGTTCTCAACGTTTCTTTCCTCTGCTGGATTTAGACGTCATGTCATCTTTATCCTGACAGAATTTACCAATCCTTGGGGTCATTATCTGGAGCAGGCGGTGTGTGTGAAGTTTTGAAGGAATGGATTCTGCAATGTTTTGCAGGGTTCTGGTGGGATTTGGTCGTTTGGCTGAAAATGGGGGAGAGACAGACAGCAAGTGTCAGATCCTGACATCAAACAGTGTGATGTTGAAGGATGTGGGGTCACCCCAGGGGGACCTCTCACAGAGACGCTGGCACAGTCTCTCTCTCTCTCACACTCTCACACACACACACACACACACACACACACACACACACGTACACACACACACACACACACACAATGTATGCATACACACACAATGTATGCATACACACACGTTCACAAATACATACTTTTAAGAACACTTACATGCATGCACACATACCCTCAAACTCTCCTCAAGGGAGCAACAGAGATAGGCAAAGAACAGTATAAATTCAAAGTTGTGCACACGTTCCCAATGCAAGTCATCTCCATCAACCTTACATCTCTGTAACAACACTATAATAACAAACATCACATATGCTGCTGTTTATTCTGCTTATTTTTCACATTCACCACAGCTGTCATTTCTTCATTCCGGCATATGTCAAACTGTAAAGAGACACCCTGCATGACAAAAAATAATATGAAGACAATAAAAGGCTTCACCACGGATACTGCAGCTGATTAAATAGTTTTGTTGGCAGTCTTTTTGGTGCCATTTAACTTTTAAAGATATATATTTTTTTATATTCTAATCCATAACAGAACAAACTGTAAAGTATGTGAAGCAAACTGACAAGAATTTAAAGAAATCATACCATATTAATTAACCACGGGAATAGTAATTTAGGCAAAATTAAAACATTGGAAAATTGATAAATGAAGCCATTCAGATGCCCAAGTTTAATTAGTGCTGCACTGCTCATCCTGCTGATCCTGACAGAAATTCAGAGTTTGTTGCCTTTCAAGCTGTTGCTGTGCAGATGCAATAACCTGACATCCCATTGCTGGCAATGGTGAGGAAATACTTGGCTAGGGGATTTTGAAGCTCTGTCAGACTCAAGTGTCGGCAAGCATTTGGGTGAATCAGGAATAAAAAGTCTGGTCAACAAAATGTTATTCCAGTTCGTGCTTCCAAATGTATTATTTTCATGTTGATGGAGTATTTGACTGTTGTCCCTCATTAAGTGTTTTAATTTAAGCCACTGGATAAAAGAGCATGCTATTAGTAGTTTGTATGTGATAACTTTTGTTTCATTGTTATGTGTATTGAGAGTGTAAACAGTACATGTGTCTGTCAGTAGCCTGTGTGTGTGTGTGTGTGTGTGTGTGTGTATATGTGTGTGTGTACACACTATGATTTGAATTTCTGTACACAGATGGGCATCAGTAGCTTTTGCTGTAGCTGTGGATGTAAATCCACAAGCATCTCATGAAACCTTAAATGACAAGGACTCTTATCACTCTCTAGTCAAGAAAAGATTGACAGATGTTGACTCTGGTTTCATAGTTAGCTGCAGATTAACTATTAACATTGCATGGTTCAATTATCACTACTACATATTTTTTTCTTCACAATTACCAATAATTAGCCTGGGCTACACAAATACACTATTTCTTTGAAAAGTAATATCTGCATCATCAGGAAACTATCAAGGCAACAATATGTTGACTTTGTGAGGCAAGGGGACATTTCCTTTACCAGGCGGTGGAATTTACAAACAGGACTCTTTTAAACCAAGTAACAATTGAGAGAAGTGGAGAAATACGGAACCACTAATGTGTTCCTTTAAATAAAGTCACCAAATAAAGGCCATGATTTTATTACCTTGATTTTTTTTTTTTTATTCATTTCATTAGAATAACAAAAGAGGTTTGGGGACTATGTAGTGTGACGAGTAGTACTGTGGTAAAGCGTTTTGTATAATTTGTAGCTCAATTTCGGTCAAGATTGCATAATGTCAAGCCACAGAAACAGACACATATAACATCCGTGACACGAGTGCTGACATACATTTAACTCCTGTGTTTTTTCTCCTACAACTTTGGAAGCACTCTGCTGACTCATGATGCTCCATGTTAGACCTTGCTGGGGATTTTTAATTGGCTTTAGCTGTGCACAGTGGGACTACAGTCATGCCAGTTAGAGAGAGAGAGAGAGAGAGAGAGAGAGAGAGAGAGACCTTCACAGGATGCATAACTATGAAACCTTTACGCACAACTCAAAATTTGTTTGACTGGTCGATGCTCATACAATGTACAAGTCAATAGGGGCTACACTAACAAGCTGTTACAGAGCAAACACAGATGTAACATTATTTAATGAAATACCCTGTCCACTCTGTGATGACACACATACTGACCTTAGACCAGTATAGATGGAGGGGAAACAAATGTCTCTAAGTTCTGTTTTGTAGGCACTTTTGTAGAACAGTGACCATGCTTGGGCCCAATTAAGCTGCACTGACATAAACTTAAAATATCGTGGCACAGAGTCCTGTGTCAGAGCTTTTTCTTAAACAGTTTTTCATCACAGCACCGTGTTGGAAAAATGTTTGTGATGGGTGTGTGGAGAAGTGCAACTTGGGGATTTAACAAGCTCTGGGTAAAAAGCATATTGAGAAAGAGACTTAAAAGCTACAAAAGTAACTTTTTCATGCATCAAAATTGTAGAAAAGCACCTACTCCTCTGACCTTTAAAAAAAAAAAACAGGTTACCCTTCTCAACTGCCACAGTTGGTGCTTTGAATTAAACACTTACTTTTGTCTTGTGTTGCTTTCCATTGTGGCCATGAACTGATGGTTTTTAGGTTATTTTGGTCCAACATCTGTTGGAAGTAGCTGAACTCAATGTAAATAAACTTTTTACTCAGCCTATGATATATGGATTGAATATATTGCATACTTGCAGTGCGATATCTTGAACAGAAATATCGACAGAAAGAAGTGCTCAAGTTATTACACTTTCTTCTGTGCTATCCTTTATGGAAGTTAAAACGTTATTTTATTTTATATTATGTATCTTATCTCAGTATTTTCAGAGGAAAGTAATCACTAAGACCTAAATTGTAAAACTGGTGTGACTAAATGCAAAGACTTCAGTTTTTTTAAAGTCTGTTGTTCTTTATATGGCTGTGTTGCTAAGCAGCTTACAGGGTTCATTCGTTTTGAAAAAACCTGGAAAAGTTATGGAATTTAACTATATACAAATTCCAGGCCTGGAAAGGTTTTGGAAACATAAAAAGACCCAGAAGGTTTTGGAAAAGTCATGGAATTTTTTTTTAACACAGCATAATAATATGTGATTAATAAATGTATTTCACGTCGTCCTAACCTCAATGTTCTATTCGGGGCGCGATATTAAGAATCCCACTATGAACCACATAAATTGTCATTCATTTTATTGTTAAACCTCTTAGGGTAAATTTTAACACAGATTTTTATTCTTATTGTATAATGTTGACTGACATTTTCAGGAATACATAGTCATGGAAATTTGCCAAAAGGTCATGGAAAAGTATTGGTTAAAATGCGTATGAACCCTGAGCTTATGACTGATACATTTTACTGCATATTGAAGGTTGGTCAGGAGAAGGGAACCAGGGAAATTAAACTAATAGACTAAATCAAACTGAATGGCGCAACACAGCTGGAACTTAAAGTTGAACTTGACACTGCAAAATGTCGCCGTGATAAATGTTTCTTTAGTGTAAAAAGTGTAAAAAGTAAAAAACACATGTTTCAGTATATATATATATATATATATATATATATATTAGTGCTGTCAAACGATTAAAATATTTAATCGCGATTAATTACATTGTCATAGTTAACTCGCAATTAATCGCACATTTTTATCTATTCTAAATGTCCCTTGATTTCTTTTTGTCCTATTATTTTTTCTCGTTTTAGTGCTCTTATCAACATGGAAAAGTGGCTCGGCTTGCTTTGTGCAAATGTTTTTTTTTTTATTGAAAACAACATTGGCATACTGTAGTGTTCAATTTCACACTAACATTCTCACTTGGAGCAAATAATCTCTTACACAATGTAACGGCTTTGACGAGGGGGCGGAGAATTCGCATCAGCTGTGTGCTTGGCCATCAAGTGGTATTTCAGACTGGACGTGCTGCGATGATAGCTCAGTTTACAACAAAACACACAGATCACTTTGGTCTTGTCAATGGAACAATTTGGCAACTTTTTAAAAGTAAACTTTCCATTCAGAATCTTATTGGCATCCATTTCGGCGTCTCGCGCTCGCCATCCACTCAAAACGTAACGTTAGCCTACTTCTCTTTGGCCGGCTCGCAAGCCCAAACAAGTGTGTGCGGCGTGCCTGTTGTTTTGTTTCCGGTCTAGCTAGATCCGGTGTGGTGTTGTAGTTTTTCTAATGTTACTAGTTGTTGCAACAGCATGTGAAAAAAAACTACACATTTTGCTAGGCCAAAAAGAACGTTAATCTCGTGATAAAATAATTGACGCCGTTAAAATGGGTTTGCGTTAACGCCGTTAATAACACGTTTAACTGACGGCACTAATATATATATATATATATATATATATATATATATTATGGATCCAAATTACAGTCCTTAAATAGTTGTGGATTAAGTATTTTTTCGACAATAAAACATATTGGCCAGAGTTAGCTTTTACTTTATTTGTTCACCGTTTCATTTAAATAGTTGTAATAACAAGCACTTTGAAGTTCAGAAAATCAAAAAATTTTTTATCACAATCAGAAGCGGTAGGAACTGGTTTGGTCATGCTCCCATTTTTTTATTAATGAAATAAATAAATAAAATCCCTCCCATGGCTCAGGTGATTAAAATCATGAGCGGTCCCATGGTGTGAGTGCACAGAAACAGGAGGTGTCAGTTAGACACCCAGAGACACAGCAGGTTTTGACTCTAAATTGCACTGTGAAGTTAGTTTAGGACCCTCTGGCTGCCTTTAAAGTCACTTTGCACGTTTGAAGGTTCGCTCACGAGGACAGGCACCTTAATTCATTATCAACAAGCAGAGATGGTAGCATGTTAAATGAGCAGAGCTGAGATGGAGGGAAAGAAAAAATGAATCGCGAGACAGTAGATAAACAGAGAAAGGAGGTTGGTAAAGCAAAAAAGATCAAACCAGAAAGAGTTTCAAAAGAGTAAGAGGCAGCAAAAGAGAAAGATATTTAAAAGGAGGGGTGAGGACAGGAACACATTTCAGAAAGACATTCAGGGTAGTTTGGAGTGCAGTGTAGAGTGCCAACCACTCATTAGAGATAGTAAGGGCAGAGATGAGGGGAGATTACAAAGAAAGGATGGAGTGATGGAAAGATGCAAGACATCTTTGGGAATGAAAGATGTCATGCACAATGCTTTCTCACTCCTCTATTTTTTCTTATTCCCAATCTCTCTTTTTTTTTCTCTCTGACCGTTCACTGACTCGGGACATGAAACAAAACAGCCAGCAGTCATTTATTTCAAATGAGAGCTGGGAGACAAAAGGAGAGCGGAGTGACATCTGGTGAGAGATCCCATTGACTGCGACAGCAAAAAGTTGAGTTCATGAGTTTAACTTAATGCAAATGCACAGCTATTTGGTGCCACAGTGTCCAAGTGAAGGGCAGATGTTCTTCCACTAGGAACGTCAATCCATTTCCTCCAATCAATCCTAATGTCTGAAAAAATGACTTTCTCTGTAGTATAAGGCATGTCCCTGTCTATTAACTGGGATAGCAGTACGAAGGTTATGTGTGAAAGGTTTCAAATGTTACAGGGATTCCCAGTGAGGTTTTACCTTAATATATCAACACTTGTATCAACAATTAAATGCTTCTACATGTAATTGTGCTTTAAATACTTCATCACAAATGCTACACTGTGCACAGCAATTATCTAGTAACAACAGGCATCTACTCAGCCACCTGGCAACACACACCAAAAACCTAGTTGCTTGGTTGAACACAGTTAAGTTTTTGGCAGTGTTGATTTGAACATGTGTGAGCTTTCGTCTAAGTGTCCTGTGGTAAAACCTTCCATTGTATCAAAAACGACATGCCGAGTTCAATCACTGCCCTTCTGCACTGTTTTGTCATCACTTTGTGTTTCTCTCCATCTCTTGTCAACCGCTGATTATTTTACCCAAACATCCTGTTTTCCTGCTTCCTGTCTTACTTTCTCTTGTTAATTCTCTGTCCCACTTACTCACATGTCTTTCATATTCACACCATCGGTGTCTCTCTTTCTTCCTCTCTTTCTGCATCTTTCTATCTGCCCCTTTCTCTGCTGTTGGCTATGTTGGCCAAGTCGCAGGCCAGTGCTCTTTGATTTCACCACCCTTTTACTTGCTCCGTGGTACATAAAACGAGTTGCAATAATCAGAGAAGCAGTGTAATGACTTAGAAATGTCAATGCCTTGGTTCATCAAGCATGAGAGGCCTGTGTGTGTGTGTGTGTGTGTGTGTGTGTGTGTGTGTGTGTGTGTGTGTGTGTGTGTACTATGATTTGAATTACTGTAGATGGGCATCAGTAGCTTTTGCTGTAGCTGTGGATTTAAATCCACAAGCATCTCATGAAAACTTAAAAGACATGGACTCTAGTCACTCTCTAGTCAAGAAAAGCTCGGCCGATGTTGACTCTGGTTTGTTGACTCTGTGTGTGTGTGTCTATTCTTATAACCCATGCATAATCTGATTCATATTTATATGACACAGTCATCTGTGAGTGGACATGCAACTATTCAGACAGCTTCAAGTGCATTTTGCTACATCATGCCTTAGTCCAAAATCAATAACGTCATTTCAAAAGCAGTGATTAAACTACATTGTTACGCCACTGTCATTTTTTGGCAGGGACTGTAGATGCTCTGAAAGCTAAGTCGTGTTGGTGAAAGGCGCATAGCACCCTTTTATTTGAGGAAGAGAGCAAGCCACATAATGTGCAGAGAAAAAAAATGCCATTCTTCATTTATACAACATATGTTTTAGGACTCAGTTTAATGTGTACGTGTCATGCGCCTCTCCCTTCTGTGTAGTCTGCAGAAGATGGGCCTAATTTAGTTAATTGGCTTATGATGCAGTGTTCAAAAGCTGTACTTTCTATATCACAGTGTCATTTATAGCACAGCCAAGCCAACCAAGAATAGCCTTCAATGTTAGCTGTCATGCCTCAGCTCTCTTCTGTGAAGAGAAGACTGCCCTCTCTAAACTTAACTCATTGATGGTGACCTATCAAGCTGTCTATCTCTTAGGGTCAGCCATGTCTCCCCAGAATTACATTCTTTTACAGCTATTCAGTAGGGATGCACCAAAATAAAAATTCTTGGCCGAAACCGAAAACCGAAAAAGAGGAAACCAAGACCGAAAACCGAAACACCGAAAGAAATGATGCCAATTATTAGTACCACTGCATTTATGGCTATGACTGTGTACTAACTTTACTAAAATCAAGGCATTGCAATTGTATAAATTAATATTAAAGTTTCAAAGAATAAATCAATTACAAAGTATGCAAATATTTATTTAGCACATTGCAACAATGCACAGTATAAAATCAGTCAGGAAAGCGGCCGTGATTACTTCTCCAGTAAGCAAGAGGGTTATCACTTCTGGGGACTTCTGACAGATAACCATCTAGCTGTTGAGCGGTTGAGCTTGTCATCTGCCTGACATTTGAGAAAGATTTGAGAGAGTGTATTTAAATAGGGCCAGTGCATAAATAAACATTTTTATCAAATTAAAAAAATATCTAGCAGAAATATGGCTACAATCTGATAGTCACATACAGTATATAATAGCCTAAGAACAGAATAGCTTACCTATTATTATTATTATTATTATTATTGTTATTATTTGAGGCACTTTCTTGCAGGATTTCACTGAACATATCAGACAACGAGGGTGCATGCCCCTCATCTGGTGCAGAGAGACGAGTCTTTTTTTCTGCGCTCTGATCTCCTCCTCCTGCGCTGGGCGCTGTTCCGTGCGCTGTTCCGTCTCCGTCTCCACGCGGGTTCTCCGCATCTATCGCGGCCTGGATCATTTCTCGTGTGCGCTGCTTTATTTCCGCGTCCAAGTAATGGTCTTTATAACGCGAATCAAGTACAGTCGCGATGAAGTGCAGAGGATCCGAATAGATCTCACAGGTCGCGGTTTCTGTTTGCGTCATCACAACATTTTGGCCGTATTGTTTCGGTGATAAAAGTATTTCGGCCGAAAATGCCCTCTTGGGCCATTTTCGGCGGCCGAATATTCAGTGCATCCCTACTATTCAGCATTAGCTACTTCAATTAAATGGCAATGTTCGCTGCCAAAATGTATTAACTCCAGACCCATAAGTCCTAATCATAACATACCAATTGATCTAGCCAAATATACCAGACAAATACTCTGTCTACATTTGCAACTGGTTTGGGCATTTGGTAGTTCAGAGGTGATGAGGACTTCAGTAGTCAAAGAGTAACTTACAACAGATGTGATGACTGAAGAGGCTTGCACCTCATTGACACCTAAATACTTCTCTTCCTCATCCGTCCAAGCATGAACCTGACTATGTTCAGCTCATCCACCGCATCCTGCTGTTGCGCTGGCAACCAACCAAAACAGCCACCTCTGTCTAAATTGTGTGGGAGCATCAACTACACTAACACTGTGGGAGCGGCTTCAACTATGGCTATATGCACTGCAGCTCATGGTGGTGAGATCTCCACTTTTGAGCCAAATTGAAATTTTGAGCATATCAAACACTTCATTGTCTGCATTCTGGTAAATTTTGCGGCAACATTTTGTGCGTTTTTCTGCATCAAGTTATAGTGCAAATGTCTTTATTTATGTAAAGGAATTTAAAATATTTTTTTTGGGTGGGTTGCACTGGACAGTTTTGATTATTGTTTAAATTATTGTAAATTATGCCTATTGCTCAAACTATATCCAGATTAAAAGCAAACACTATTTGACTGGGAAGATTCAGTTGTGTGTGGCCTACTGGTTCTGAGGAGACCAACACTCCTTTAGTGATTGTGATACAGTACGCTAAGAATGAAAAGTAACCCGACATTATTTTTTGCAAATATTTCTAATATGAGATATGTTTTTTTCCGGAAAAAGAATGCAGCTATCAGTGAGGTTGTGCGGCAGTCGGCGGTTATAAATAATGGTAATCAACATTGTAATAAAGTCTGGGCTGAACAACAGTGGGCCTATCCTTTAAGCACTAATTGAAAAATAACAAGGTGTCCAGTAGATGAAAATCCTTAACTGAGCAGTTTTCTTTTCAACACAAAATGAAATGAGTACCCTAGAGGGGAATACAAACTCCTCCATTATCAGCACAGCTCTGCAAGTCGACTTGGGCAATATCTGACACTGACCAACAATTTAGCAAAAGCATCCCTTTCTTTAACCTGAGGAAAGTAAGTGCAACGCTAAGCCAAGTATTTGTCCACAGAATCTAGTATTCATTCTTCTCCTGTTTGTATTTTTTCTCTTCATCCTCTTTCTCCTATCCCTTTTCTCTCCCCAGGTGTCTAAAGCACATTGGCCATCACTCTACCCCTCTGTTCCTCTTTCTGAATCTCTTCCTATCACGGACCAGAGAGTCTCCGTCTGTAAATGTTTTAAACCTTAAGGGAACACATTGTATGCAGCCATCCGTAGCTAATCGCCTACTTTCTGAGTGTGACTTTTGGGATAATAGAGCGATCTCCTGATGCACGCGTTTTCAGCCGATATCAGCTGAGGCCAGCAAGGTGGATGAGGACAGTTTCAGTCTTCAGTGTGTGTATGTATGTGTGTCTTTGTGTAAATAACAGCTGGAAGCCACAGCTTTGGACCAAAGGCTAGATGTAATGGAAGCGGCTATCAGCAGCCTTGCTGCTGTTTTGATAGGAGCAAGTTCACTGCTTAAGGGAATCTCTCTTTTCCTCACATTTTCATGTTATTCCATTTTCGTTCTTCTTTGACTCTGTTTTTTTTTCTTCACTATCTCAGTTTCTTTCCTGTCTCTCTCTTACTGAAAACACTCTCCATCTGTTCCTCTCTGATACAGCCACTCACTGATCCTTGTATCAGTACAATTCAATTGAGTGCAATTTGTTGGCAGGAAATATGAAAAAGAATCAACGTGGCAAAGTAATAAATGAGCCCACAAATTCCCTCTTGCATCTCTCTCATGATCTTTTTTTCCCCTCTTGCTTAATTGGTGATCTGTTTCAAACAACTGCAAAATTCAGTCCTATGTTAGTACGTTGTTTTGTGTGCATGTATGTGTGTTTGTGTGCGATCTTGTGGTTGAGGTGAAAGTCAGCAGTGGAGTGTAAACTGCTATCAGAGCCTGCAGGGGAGCTGCAGGCAGAGCTCATAACCCCTGGCCAACCCACTCAATGATGCTTCCATCGGAATGTCATCCAGGGAAGAAAAAACAGTGTGATTGTGTGAGTAATTTGTGAAACTTATACATACCGTTCGTGTGAATTCAGGTTGGTCTGCATACCCTTTAATTTAAATGAAAGGCCTATATGCAGTTAATGCAACGCCTATACAGTATACTTGGTGTGTGTGTGTGTGTGTGTGTGTGTGTGTGTGTGTGTGTGTGTGTGTGTGTGTGTGTGGGTGGAGAATTTGCCTCCACTTTATTGGCGGTGCACTCCCCTTTCCCTTTGGCTACTGTCAATGTTATCAACTTACACTTTGAGGCAGCTGTGTGTGTTTGGACCAGTTTGAGACCTTGGGAATGAGGATATTTTTATAAAAGTGATGGAATTTTGGCTTTTTCAAAAGCCTGTTTGAGAGTTAAGACTTGGATTTAGTCATCAGGTTAGGCACCTAATGTTGATGGCCGTTAGAGGCCTGGGAATGCACCACGTCTTCATAAGTATAGGCGTACGAATGTGTGTGTGCCCATCATTACACAGCCAGCTAATTATCTAAGCAGCAAGAGGGTATTTTCGTCTATTTAAAAAAGTAAATTGGATTTATTGTATCGTTGTTGAAGGCCTAAATCCCATTTGCCAATGAGCTCTTTTTGAGGTCAGAGTTGAGAGGTCTGGTCAGGTTTTTTTGAAGACTAAAGGATGTGTTACTGCAGACAGAATTTTCAAATATTCCTTACTTCATTTGGAGAACATAATGGTCTAGTTAAAGACAATTATACCAGGGCAGCTCATGGCTGCTTCTTGTGATTGAGAATCCTGAGGTCATATCCAATTTATTTGTGTAATGGCCCTTTCCAATTCCCATTTTTTCACAAATGGCCTAATGTGTTCTCAAAATTAAACCCATTCTAGAGGCATATTTACACAATTTACAGCCAACAATGAATTCTGAATTAAATAACCAAATTTAAAAATTGACGCACCCTGACTGATACTTTTGTCCCAACCTCACCCACTGAGGGCCAGATGCACTAACGCTTTTACGCCCACTTCAGGCATATTTGTTACGCAACTTGCGCGTAAAAGCATGGCGAGGTATGTACAAACAGGCCGCACTGAGGTAAAAGCGCAGGCTGCCTGTCGCGGGGACTGAAAATGGCAAATTGCGCTTTTCCGTGACATGCATATTCATGGGAGGGTGAAGGGGAAAGTGGGAGTTTCCCATAAAGAGATGGGAGGAGAAGCGTAAAGTGCGCCTAATTATGTGTTACGTATTTTGCGGTGAAAAATCTCCGCCTCTTAAAAGCAGTTTATCAGTGTTTTAAGCCCCCAACGTCTCCTTCCAGTCAGCGCTGCCTGTAAGTCACTAGGATTAGGCAATGGTTAAGGTTAGGGTTAGGTGCCTTGAAGTCAACGGTTGCAGCGCTGCCTTGAAGTCGATTAGGCAATGGTTATGGTTATGGTTACGGTTATGGTTAGGGTTAGGGTTAAGGTTAGGGTTAGGTGCCTTGAAGTCAACGGTCGCAGCGCTGCCTGGAAGGAGACGTTGGGGGCTTAAAACACCATCTAGCTTAAAAGCAGGTGTAAACCAGCCGCAAGCGGGTTTCCTCGCATATGCCTCCTGGTGAAATGGCAGCAATAATCCGAGCAAGACGAAGATAGGCCAAGGAGACGAGCTGAAAAGATTTTTGCCACAAGGATCACACTTTTTCAATTGAGGGAACACAAAATCATTAAGCGTTACAGATTAAGCAGCCATGCAATATTACAGTTACTGGAAGAAATCAAAGATGACATTGAATCTCCGACTCAGCGTTCACATTCCATTCCAGCAGTTGTTAAACTCCTCGCTACATTACAAATATTGGCATCAGGATCATTTCAAACAGTCATAGCATCAGCAGTGGGAATATCGCAGTCTGCACTCAGCCGTATCATAGCACAAGTACTTAACGCTTTGCTACAGAGCACTAGTCAATACATACATTTCCCCACCACTAATGCCGAAATAACACGCATCAAGCTGTTACCTCATAAACAGATCAACTTCGTTATCGCTAAATCTTTTTTTTCGCTGTTTCGACTTGATGGCTGATCCATGATAGAAAGATGCATGCAATTTACGGTATAGTGGGTGGAGAAAGGTGCGACATGAGCTGAAGTATCACAGCGTGCGCTTTCTGCGGGTTGGCCATGGCGCTGATAAGTGCCATGAGTGTCTTGGTATTATTTAGTCCCCCAGGAATGCTACGTTTCTATAGTTGCAGTTATCAAGTTGGTATTCGATGTATGTGTCTATGTATGCATATGCAGCTACCATACATTTTATTGATAACTGATTTGTGATGTTGTTAGGTAGCTTTCTATTGAGATTCTATTGTTGAACAAGACTAATGTGAAGCATATATTTTTACTTTTTCGATTATCTATACTGTATGTCACAAATGTACCAAGGGCAGAAACTTGTTCTTGTTAGGGCTGCACGATATGAGGAAACTATCTAATTGCGATTATTTTAACTGATATTGCAATTGTGATATGAGTCACGATATTGGAGGGAACGATTATGTTTGTATCATTCTCATTGAAAAATATTTCAATTAAAATGATTATTGTGTGATTTTTGCAAAGATTTAGTCTGTCGCATACGATTTGTAGGCTGGGACGTCTCTGCAGTGCCACAATACTTAATTCAGAATAGGTTGACACATATTTTACCTTTAACAAATATTGCCCCCCCCCCTGTGATTTGGATATTGCACTATTCCATACTGCGATTTCGAAAAACAAATTGCAATTAATTGTGCAGCCCTAGTTCTTGTTCATGAATGAAAATGAAACCAACAGTGGTGGATCAAACATTACTCTAAGCAAAACTGGCTGTCCATAGTGTGCATCCACTGCAGAGTTACCAAAGCAGCTTTACTTTCTCTCTGTTCTACGTTCTGATCAGGCTGTAGTTACCAGCACTGCCTCAATCAGTGTGTCTGAACACTTTTTGACAATGTGGAGCCGGCCTTTCAGTTCTCTCGCTCTCGTTCTCACTTGATCAGTGTCTCCACGAGTCACTCTCATCTTCTCTTTTCCTCACTTGCCCCATCCCACAACTTCCCTCTCTTCCTTCTCTCTCCATGTCTCTCTTTACTTCCCCTTCCTGGCTTTGTCCTTCCATTTCTACTACTCTTTCCCATATATCCATCCATCTCACCCCTCCCTCCTCTATCTGTCTCCCTCTCTATACGGCAGACAGTGCACGCCTGATAAGCTACATGTCTTGAGAGCTTTTCATCTGTGTCAGGTCTCTCCTCCTCCAACTACTCTCTGAAACTCACTAAGGACATGAGTACTAGTGCTCAGTCCTCTGAAGTGTGTCTGCCTGACTGTCTTGTTTCATTATATCTGCCCTCCAACTTACTTGGCAGAATCAATGCGGTCATACATAGTCTCATTTAGTCTGGTGTATGTAACAATTGTGCCGTGCACAGAAAAAGTACACCCAGCCCAAACAGGCTTGCAAGACACCATTATTTATAGCAAGGGACCAGATACCAGAATAGCAACATCAATTAAACAAATAAACCTTCTTGTCTTTATTGCCATGCTTTAGAGACAAAAGTCACCAACTTATATACATTAAATCTAAACAACCACTCCATTTGGTCGTCATCAGTACACCAGAACATTTCAGGATTTTGAACAGACATTTCATTGAAGATGGGTGTTCTTAACTCATCATAATAAGGACTACACAAAAGAAAATGGGATTCATTCTCAACTTCTCCTAATTCACATAGTTCACACAACCTTTTATCTTCTTGGAAGTTTTTAAATCTACCAACTTCAAGGGCAAGGGGAAAGATTCCTGTTCTCAACTAAGCCACTAACGAGATCTGACTCCTCGAGACGTTTGCTGTAACATAAAGTTACTCTTAAGTAACTTACTTCAGATTGTGTTCATGCTGCAGGTTAAATTATTATGATATATATATATTGTAATTGGACTTCTTCAAAAACAGCATCCACAGAGAGTTGTGTGCATGTACACGTCACCATATCTGTCCTTCAGTCCACTGACTATACCCTTTCACTAGTGCCATCTAGTCTACTGTACAGGACAGTATCTGTCTGTCTGACGATGTGACTGAAGTCATTCAACTTGCTCTGAACTAAAAAATACAGAAATGCACAGATTTTTGGAGGTGAACTGTCTTCCACCAACAAATCAATCTCTAAGCAACCTCCCTGGTGCCATCATTTCATATACCATTTGATCTACCTACCTGTGTGTCACTGTAGCTGTCACTTCCCAAATGTTCTGCTAATTCTGCTCTTGTTAGACCAATATTTAAGTCCTGTCTTCCCCCTCTTCCCATAATTCCTTCTCCTTGTTCCCTCACTAGACATAGTCTGTGGCTGGATGATTACACAGACGTTCTCTGACAACTTGAAATGTGATAAATGACTCCCTTTCCTTTCTGCCCCCCTATGTCTCTTCTGCTAGATGTATATCCAAACTACCACCCTGACCATCTCTCTCAGCCTGTCTGCCTCCGTGTCTCTGGGGATGCTCTACATGCCCAAGGTCTACATCATTCTCTTCCACCCCGAGCAGAACGTACCCAAACGAAAACGCAGCTTCAAGGTGAGTTGCAGTAAAATACTTGAGTCTCACGTTACATTTCTGTAATATTTTTCATATGTCAAACGGTTTGATTTGATATTTTGACTGATAAGAAATATGAACAATGCTGATGAAATGAGGATAACAAATCTAACAATACACTATACGGAATTACATAAACTAAAGAATGAAACCGGAATTTGTATCACGCTAATTCAATTCGTCATTCAATTCAATTCATAAAATCAAAGAAGGCTGCTTTGTGCCGATAAACGTGGGCTGCTGCCCAGTTCTATTTTTAATGTAAGATTTCGATATGAAATAGCCATCTAAATAAAGGCTTTTTATTTTTTCACAAGAAGAGTGCCTTGGAACTTTATTCTCTTTGAAGTTTTTGTTCCCTTTCCGAAGAGCACCTTCATCGTTTGTTTTGAACTTTTTTTCTTTAAAAAAATCAATTGATCTGAATGTGAATGCGTGATGATGCAGGCAATTGTGACAGCTGCTGCCATGTCAGGGAAACTGAGCCAGAAGGGAGGAGACCGGCCCAACGGAGAGGTGAAGACTGAGCTATGTGAGAGCATGGAGACCAACAGTGAGTAAGAGAACACTAAAGTTTTATAACTACACATATAATAAACTATATCAACAGACCCATTTTTATAACATATAAACATAACATAACATAAATCCATATAAAATTTAAATACACGCATAGTGATCCAGGCTAAAACATATGTACAATAATGCACATACATATAGAGAGGTTACAACTGAATACAGCTGTTCTTATGGGGTTATTTAGTCTTTCAATCAAATATTGATCTCATTCTCCCAGCATGTGGGTAATACATTAATATTATCACTTTTATTGCATGTCATGATGGAGTAGCATGATACAAACAAAGAAACAAATAATTTACCTTGTGTACATTTATTAGTTGTACGGTTTGCATGAGGCTTTCGTTTTGATTTAATTCAGTAAAAGTTTAATTTCAATTTTTAAAATTAATTTCACGGCTGTTTTTTGTTTGCGTGGCAAACCAGCTGCAACACTGACCTTTTTAAATAGCATGTTGTGTCTTCTAGCATTGACAGTGAAGCGTTGTTACATTCACTTTGAAACTATTTTGTGTCGAGCTGGTTCTGCTACGTCAGCAATCTGCGGATGAAATGACAGGAGTGCATGTGAATGTGCATGTGTGCGTGAGTGCATGCAAATGCATGATTAGCTGTTAGTGTATATGTGTGGACGCATGTTCTTGTATGAGTCTCCATCAATCTGGGGGAAGTGGATGTGTGTGTGTGTGTGCGCGCGCGCGCATGTATTTCTCTCCATAGTTCAAGTGGTGTTTGTACTGTAAACGTGTCTCCATCAGTAATCTCAAAAACACATGTATGTCTCAGCTTTGCTGTGCACGTGTTTCTGTGCAGTCCATGAATACTGCGGGTGTATAATACATTTCAGACCTGTGAAGGCAAACTACGTTTTCCAGAGGAGGACTTTATTACCAGTAGTGAAGGAAGCAGGTTACAGGTCATTCATTTAGCCATTAGTTAAACAACTTAGTCTTAGTCTTAATCTCCTTACATACTTCACTTAACAAACAATGAAATTGCGAATTATTAAGTTCCATATGGTCCAAGGTGGTCAAAATTTATTTATGTAACAGTGATTAGCGAAATGCAAGTTCACGAGTCTTTACTTTTGGTACCTGACATTTTGCTTGCATTCCTCTCTCTCTCTCTCTCTCTCTCTCTCTCTCTCTCTCTCTATATCTATATATATATATATATATATATATATATATATATATATATATATATATATCAAGGACCTTTTTCCATTACTCTAAAAGTGTGATGGCGAAACACAATTGAAAGAAAGAAAAAAAATAATAATAAAAGGGTTGTATGAAAGCATCAGAGTATAACAATGGCTCAGTTAGAGGCCTGCCATGGCTGCGAAAACATTGACATTTACCATAGAACGCTTGAGGGGACACAAGACATAATGGGTTTGACAAAAAGCCCCAACTACTCAGGTGGACTGTGGATGTGACACTGTAACGTGACCACCTGAAGCAAAATCTGCTCTCAACTGCTCTTTCTTCTGTTCCTTTTCCTTCCATACCTTCCATACCTCCAATATGTCTCTTCTCTTTCATTTTCCCTTTCCCTCCTTATTTTGTTTATTTTTTTTTTATTTTTCTTGTCCTCACACCTTGGCCCCATCTTTTTATCATCTTCTTTCCTTCTTTCCATGTTCCACCCTTTTCGTATTCACGCAGCTTCATCAACTAAAACGACATATGTCAGCTACAGCAATCATGCCATTTGAAGGGACCACAAAGGATGAAGAAAGGGATTGGACAGGAGAGGGGGGCGTGTCTTGGGGCAGTGCCAAGTGGAAGAAGGAGCCATCGTTCTTAGCCGATTGGCCGAAGAACTGGCGGACAGACTGAGCGCCCAATGGAATCCAAGCATGAGACATTTTGTATTGTTCCGCATCAAACCACAGAGAGGTGGGACCACATAAACAGCCAGTCAGTGTGCCTGCTTTCCCGCTGCTCACAGCTCATTGGTCCTAACATGAACTTACCTGTTTAAAAAAAAAAAGAGACAACATGAAAAAAGTGACATACCATAGGACACTGTGGTGGACAGAGTAACTATTAAAACCTACAAAAAAATATCATAAAATCATAAAAAAAAAAAAAAAATACTCTCAGAAACCATGTAGACATAATATCTAAAAGGGCAAATGTGGAGCCGGAAAAGAGATTTACAGATTACATTTTAAAAGATATTAAAAAAGAGAAATGTAAGAGGAAATCTATGAGACTCAAACATGTTTGTTGTTATTCTCTACTTGTAAGTACTTTTGTGGTTGTGACGATTTTTTCATTCTTGTCTCACCGTTGTCTGATGGATTGCCCTTGCATAATGAGATGAGTGTGTTCCCTCTTGCTGTCTTGGCTAACCGGGTTGTAGCCTTGGGTTGTGAACCTGTAAAATGCCATGGTTGAAGCATGCCAGTTTTTATACAAAAAGGAGATTTATTTATAATAAAGGAATGTTTTGCAAATGTGTAGATTGGTGGTTGTTTGTACGTTTGTTTGTTGTTTTGACGGTGATCCCTTAGCAGATTAGTTATTACATCCCGTCTTAAATGATCTGTAGATAAATGGATGGATTAAGGATTATGGCACTGCTTCACATCAGCATCATGCTTATTATTTGTAGATGTAGATATATACGTATAGCGATCATGCTTTAAGCATTCCTTTTTCCTCATTTTTAGTTTATTAGCCCACTACTTTGATCTAGACTGACATATCTTAACTATTGGATTACCATGGAAATGTGTACAGACAAAGGGTCACCCCAATTATTCAACTATTCGAAGATTCAATCTTACCCCTATTTTCCACCGGGCGCGTCTGTGCTGGGTTCCGGGCACCTCGCAACCCCTGTGAGCAATCGGGGCCATTCAAGTCAATGCTTGATAATCCACCAGTCGCGCTGCGGCGTGTCCCAGAAGGGTGCATGAAGCGGCTTTCCGCTCCGCTAAAGATACGCACCAGGTCTATTTTCACATGAGCGGCGGGGCGTTCGGACAGCCGGGCAGGAAGTGAAACAGCGAGAGTATCCAGTCAATTTACCAAAATACCCCCCCCCCCCAATAGTGTATACGTCTTCTCTGCAACACCATGGACAACGAGAGATTCATCTTGGAGGTGGAAACGCCAACAAAAACAAGGAATCATGAGCTTTATGAGGGTGCTGAATGTCTGATTTTACATAGAATTGCTTGGTTCCTCCCAATTAACCATGATAAATAGTCTGATGATAGATTAGATGACTATAGTCAACACTTGACCAATCTGATTCGACTATGTAAATGAGGGGACACCCTTAGTACAGACATTCATGGTCCCCAGAGGAAGAATCCTAATTACTGCGGTGATCCCGTGACCTTTCCTTCATCGCCACCGAATTGTTGACATTTTCGCCTATAACATTTTGTACGCACAATCACAGAAGCCAAAGTTGATAAATCCTAATGACTTTGGTCCCCTGAGTTTTCCTCTAGTGCTACCGTGAAGTTGACATTTGTGTTTCAGAATGAAATGGCTTGGCGACTGTTGGATAGATTGCCTTGGAATTGGTACAGATTTTCATGTCCCTCTCAGGATGAATTGTAATCACCTTGGTGATCCCCAGACTTTTTATCCAGTGGATCAAATCTTTTATTCATCCGATATTTTGATAAAGACATTATGACACTACCTTCAGCCTCAGCTGCACTTTGTGTTTAGTGCTTTAGCAAATGTTAGCATGCTCTGACAGAACAGTAGGACAGTTCCTTACTCTGCTCCAACATTCTTTTGATTCTCTAATAAATCCCATAATTTGGCAAATCCCTTGGTTTTATCTAGCAGAAAGGATCTCTCTGATTTTAGCACAGTTCTTATATTTCATTTATTTCCATTAAATGCTCCAAGGTCACTTCCGCCCTCCTCCTCAACTGTCCCTCGGCAGTGTGGTGATCTCCTCACTGACAAGATTTTGATGGGAGAAATCTGCCAGAAAGAAGGCCTACAGGGATAGAAAGAGATAGATATTAGAGCAAAGTGGACAGAATTCCCCTCTCTGTACACCTGCAACAACCTACCAGATGTCCAACCTTCAAATAAAAACATGAGAGCTAAGAAAGAAACAGTCAACTGCATCAGTGAATCCATTCTTGTTGGAGAGAAACAATCGATAGTGCTGAAGGCAAAATGAAAGGACAAATCACACCATTACGTGAGGATGGCGTGCCCTACACATCGGTGTCAGATGAAAAGGTGTAAAAATTCTGTGAGTGTGTTCTTGTGAATTTGTGTTCCCATACTTTTTGTAGTACGTTTGTAGTCTCTTCTGGATGCCATGAAATGCTCCCTCGATTACGGGGTTGTTGTGTAGAGAAGAAAAAGCCTTGTTCCATAAGTATAAAATCAAAGCTATAATTTCAGCAGCAGCTGGCATTGTATTTTCCAATGGCCAAATCCCAAATGCCCTTAAGCAAAACACTAAACTCCTACCTGCTTATTTACTGGAAGCTGCTCAGGAAAGATTTGAAGCGTGTTTCATGACCCTAAGCCTCAGGGAACTTGTTCATAAGCTAAATACTAACTATTACAGACAGACATGTTACCAGCAAACAATAGTGGCAGTTTGTGTGTACACCATGGCAACTGAGTGCTCATAGCTATTGTATCCTATGTACCGTGTATATAGTGTTCTACAGCTGATAGCCACATTTTCTGCAAGGCTTCCTACTTTGATTCATGTGAAAGACTTCATATAAAAGCACCAAGCATCAGCTATGTCTATTTGACTGTTTTTGGTTCCTCTTACCTTTTAGCTGTCCAGAATTTTATATTTGTCCTATAGACGAAAAAAGAACATTGGAGAATGCAGCCAAAATGTTGCATTCAACTCTCATCTTTTCTTGTGTGTAGAATGTCCCTTACTCGCGCTATCACCATGACTCTCCATACGTTCTGGATTTTTCACATCAAAAGTTACTCTGGGTATTGTAGGGAAATCCCCATCTGAAGCAGATGTCGGTAACTTCAGTTTTCTGTCACACCGTTGATGTAAACAAAGGATTAGCTGTCTGACAAATGTGATGAAATGGATAACTGTTGAGGGATCTAGGGCTGCGTCCTTCAACACTTGTTTGTCATCACGCATGTAAATGTGTCGGGAGAGTCAGCCAGTGTTTCCTGCAAAGAAACCAGATGGTGGATGTTTGAACCTCGTTGTCACTTCAGTAAGTGAGTGATACAGCTAGTTTGTGTACAGAATGGATTTGATGTGATTAATTAGCAGTGAATCAGCCTGACAACAGTGACAAAACACAGGTGTGGAAGACTGATCATAAACCAACCATAACCCATCTAAAATTATATACTACTGAATATATTACTAAGAGGCACTTTTTAGGAGCCATGATATCAGTGTTCTTATAGGCTGCTGTACATTAAAAGGTAATGCCTAACGTGACAACTTTGACAATAGGGCCTGACAAAGGTGCTGGCCAATATGACATTTCCAGGGCTTAGTATTATGTATGAAATCTCCTATGATCAAATTTCATTTTAAAAAGCCACTGAGGCAGATACAGTACCCACAATCATGTCGTTAGTTTAAAACACCCACTTTGAAATGCAAGTAATCTCATCTCTATGTAAATTTTAGACAACACGTAATTGAAAATTCAGCTGTTTTTTTTTTTTTTAAGTCAGGGTACGTCAGGTGTCTGCGCACATCCCCCCGAGCACACACTCAGCTGTGCAGCACAACTCGCCGCAGGTGTATGACCGCACGCGGAGCACCCAGACTGTGTGCGTACTGTTCAGGAAACAAGCAGGTTGATTGATGTCAAGGCATTACTCACAAGACTGTGTGTATAAAATGTATTCATCAATTTAACTTTATTTCAGACAGATAGGTCCATAATAAAGATTTATAACTGCAACTACTAACAATTAATGATCACTTAATATTCAAATGTATGTGTTTGAACTTAGAAACATAATGAGACATGCCATAAATTGTGAGCCAGATTTGAAGTCATGAATACAACAAATACTATTAGCTTTAAATAGAATTAGCTTTCTGCCTATTAGGTTTCATTTATTTCCTCAAAGTGTTTTGTTACTTTTATGTGTACTGGAAACTTTTGTTTGCACTCAAATGAGTTCAATTAAGGTTTTTGAATTGCAAGGGTGCTTAAGATGCAATTAAACCTCCTAAAATTACATTAACATCAGTTTTTGTTCTAAGCTTGCTATTAAAAAAAGACTAAAAAAACATCAGATTTTACTGAATCAAAAATATTAAAAGGATCTTAATATTACAATTAATCAAGCACACCTTCATAACTGCTCCCAGGTCAACCAACATTCAAGGCATTGTGGAACACAAAGGAAACAAAGTGTGGCTTTTCCTTCCATTGACCTTAGCTTTGAGTAATGGGCTTTTTTTAATGGCGACCTGATTAGGCATTGTTCCACTGGGACCTTGTTAGGTAAAAAAAACACCTAGTTACCTTTTCTATTAGGAGAAAGGAATACCGCGCTGCAGAAGCTATAATGCTGGACATCTAGCTTAACAACTTGGAGGAAGAAAACACAAACTACTCCTGTATTTTCTCATAAATTAAAAATACTTTTTTAGTTTTCCAATCAGTATATGTTGGTTTGTTATGTTTAGACACTATTGGCTTATTTTGACTGCAAACCGTACTGTAGGCAGTATGCAGAGAATGCTTTCCAACAGAGGTAATAATCCATGTTGTTTCCAGCCCACTAATTCAATTACCATCTCAGACTGCTGCCAGTGTGGCCAATGAAAGAGAACACAGTGGGCGGCTGAAGAAAACTGCTATCTTTTTGAAATCACACCTCTTTCCACTTGAAGTAAGTGTGTTTAAGTATGCCAGTGTGTCTTGCAAAAAAAAGAAGAAAAAAAACGGATGGTTGACCACTGTGTGATGTGTGTCCATGTGGATGGAGAATTGAGTCTGCAGGGCTGATTGGCTATGTGGATGCTGTCACCATGGTATCCAGACCAGATGTCAGTCAGTCAGAGGGTCCTGATCTGGGTCGTATTCATCAAGCGTCTCACAATCTCTGCTAGGAATCACACTGACAGGTAAACGAGTAATAAAATATTCAATACTACCATTTAATTTGAGTCAGTCAAACTGACAGTCTCTTCAAGCAGTAATCCCAGATTGACATTACCATTTTATGATACTCAGAACCATAAAATGAAATAAATGACATCTTGTAGTCTTTTCTAAGCATTTCTGGGATTTAATCTGTATAATTAAAAGACAAACCGTCTGATCTGACCACAGTTTGATGCCATAAAACAAAATGAAGTACTGAAAGTTGCAAATGAAATTTGACCTAAATTGATAAAAAATTACGCAATTTACATTTCATCTCACATGGCTAACAAATGTTAAACCTTTTTCATATTTTCACATTACTTTGGCTAGCATCGCACACCTCTGCCCATCAGAAATCAAACAAGTCAATTTCATTTTTGGTTGTTACCATAAGAAATGTTAATTTGTATCCTTGTGTCTGCACACTAGATTTGATTGTTGCTACACCTGTCAAGCCTTCTGTTCTTGTGTGGAACATATGCACTTTATAATAAACAGTGGCAGATTGCGTGGCTTGATTTTAGACAGAGAGAGACAAAAACAGGTTTCTCATTTCTAGCTGGCGACCCCCCCATTTTGCTGGCTGACATGACAGTTGTTATTAGCAGATTTCATTGTTTAACTGTAGCTAGCTAGCTATCCATAGAGAAGACACGGAAGGGTAGATATAGAAACAACATTGTTCTCTTGTAGTTTACTAGTTACCTGGGATACGGACAAATCTAAGAGTCAGGTTCCAAACTGATTCACATTTGAGATTTGGTCTGGCGATGTCAGGCTAGTTTACTAGTGCTGCATACACAACATGGGGAAATCCAAAGCTTGACAGGCCTGCTGTTCCTAGTTACGGTCGTTAAGTTAATAGTACTAATAGTTAATGTTAGGAACAGTTGTTTTTTGGTGGAGGCGGTTAGGGAATGTCAATTGAAAAGTATAGTTTTGAACTTATCCCAACCTGTTTTTTTCTGCCTGACCTTCTGTTCTTTTTTTTTTTAACTTTATAGAAATGTTTCACGCCAGTGTGCAGCCATAAAAACAATCTATGTGGGAAGCCTAAGTTATTACTTTCCCAACAAATTCCTCAAGATGATCTGTAGTTTGGTTTAAAAAAAAGTTTTAATTACTTTGCTCCTCTCTCTTCAGACACTCTATACTGTAATAGAATTGCATTGCTTCATTTACTCTATAACTGTCCTCCATATCCTAAACCTTGAGCAGATAACCATGTAATCTGGAGTTTAGAGGAAGATTGTTTTAGTATTGAATTTATTCATTTATTCAAATATCATTTTTATTGAATTTGGCCAAAGGGGAAGCATTTTTTATTTTATTCTTCTTTATCTCATTGCTAATAGGATTTACTGGCACTGGAGAATCAAAAGTAGTTTGTTTGTTTTATTTTCCTATTTCCAGTTCAGTATTTTATTTAGTACAACACTATGTGAGTGTGAACCTGGAACCAAACACACACACACACACACACACACACACACACACACACACACACACACACACACACACACACACATACACATATACATACACACACACACACACACACACACACACACACACACACACACACACACACACACACACACACACAGTTATCTAAATAAACACAGTATTCACAGTATTTTCAGATAGTGTATGTTAGTCTAGCCCTGAACAATTGCAGCTTTAAGACATAAAATATTTAGAGACTTTGGCACAAATACTGAATCTAAATAAATTGAGAATAATGGATATGTGTTTTAAGAGTATTTGTAGCGATGATGGTGACTATCTTTACCGATATTACAAACCTTCTGCCTATTATATTTTTGCTCCCCAATCACTTCACAGTTCCTAATTTTCGCAGGTCGTCTTTTGGGACACGTAAATGCATCAACAACACTGTGGCAGTGTGTGTGTGGCTGTGTACACTTCCAGTCATTCCTGTTTGTGAGTGTGTGTGCACAATTGTTTCCGTTAGTCCTCTGTGCATGTGTGTCTGCTTGTATAAACATACCCCTGTGAGGAAACGGGACACCTGGGAGAGACGCCAACGACAGAAATGTCTCACCTGTCAATCAAGTGCTTCCTACACTGTTGTGCTGAGGAGGAGGAGGAGGAAGAGAAATTTAAAATGCTTCCATCCCTTTAATGAGGAAGGCCTCCATTTGGGAGTTAAGAGTGCTTAAGGAACGGAACAGTGATTTGAGAGGGAAAACAAAGAATGAAAAACAGCCTGTTTCTCTGTGTTCTAAGGTTTCTCAGGCAGCGTGCAAAACCTCCCAGCCGAGACTTTATCGTAATTAGCTCTGTCAGATGGCCTGTGCCAGGGGAAGCTATTACCTTAAATAGACTCACCAGTGAAACGGATCCTGGTTCTTGCAGATGTTTGCATGCCTGTTGAAGATACAGCTGGCTGACGCCGGTGCGGGCACTTTTCCAGTTTTTGCGAGTGTGATTACTGATGCAGAATTAAAATAGATACATTGGGAGTTCTCAAGGAAACCATGTGTTGAACATAGAGCTTATTGTTACCTGCTATACACAAGCTGGTTTAGAAATGAAAAAGAACACAAAAGAGAAACATAGAGGACAATATTGGAGTAGCTGTGAATAAACCGAATTTAAACCCTTTCGATCTATTAGACTTACTTAGACTACTAAACCTGTTAGTCTTAACACCTCATTGATTTCTCTTAACCCCAGTTACTTACACAGAAGTGTAAAATAGCAACTGGGGATTCTTATACAAATCAGTTTCATTTTCAATTGGTCGGCATGCACAAAAACACGGTGTACAAAAATAACTTCTTCCTGTGAAGGGCTCATTGCATGGGTGGAAACTGGTCTAAATTCAAAAAATGTAAAAATGCATGTCTCCTTTAAAATCAATCCAAGGCACCCCGTATTTTACATGCTATGTAAAATAAAGGCATTTTAATTTTGCACAAGTCCAGTTTCCACCCATGCAATGAGCCCTTCACAGGATGAAGTAAACACAGAGCACCCGGAATATCCAAAGAGAGCACCTGTACTGTACAAGAAAGACCCAGCAGTGCTTCCACTCCTTTGTCTGCATGTAAAAAAATAACTGTTTTGCGATTAGTTTTAAAGTTGTTGGCTTGTTTAGCTAGAATAAGATCAGGTGATTTGAATATGCTGTTGGTGTTTCACTGTGTCACTGTCAGAGTAGGTGTGCATATGTGTATCCTGTCCACACAGTTTGGAACATGCTGTTCCAAACTGTTTTCTGCGACATAAACAAGTGCAGTGAATCCTGACTCACAGGATGTGACACATCTAAGTGCCTTTTACAGCCTACCGTGTCGTTTCCCGTAACAGAGAGGAGGCAAGCCAGAGTTAAGCTGTTTCCTTCATTTGCAAATGTAATGCTAATTTAAATTCAGAAATGTAAGTAGTTAGTAGTAGTTGTCCAGATGCATTTGAACTGTATAAGCATTGCTTATTCATTTGACAGATGTGTTTTGTTTTACTAATATTACCAGTCCTGAACATTTATTCAGTTTTAAGTGAAAGTATTGTATTATTAATACGATTTTTTACTAGGGCTGACCCGAATGTTTCAAAGCTTCGATCCTTATATACCCCATGGTAATCAACATCCCAATCAGGATTCGAATGTTTGTATTATTTTTTTATTATTATTATTATTATTATTATTATTATTATACATGCATTACCCCAAAAATCCCGAATAGCCCATGAAATACGGAATAGGAATCACACATCATTTATGCATCCCGTTAATTATAATTCCTTATCAGACGGAGCACTGTTTGTTGTGTGTGTGTGTGTGTGTGTGTGTGTGTGTGTGTGTGTGTGTGTGTGTGTGTGTGTGTGTGTGTGTGTGTGTGTGTGTGTGTGTGTGTGTGCGTGCGTGCGTGCGTGCGTGCGTGTGTGGGGGGCCCTAGGTGTGGCACTTTCCCGGGTACTGAAATCGATAGACAGACAGACGGATAAACATGTCACAGCCTTCCTCACTTAATCATGGCGCTTGGCCTTAGCTGTCATCTAACGTTACCAGCACTGAAACTGAAAGTTTGACCGCGTAAGGGCTAGCAACTCGGCTGCAACTATTTGAATGCAAGATGTTGAAAAAGTCAAGAATCTGAATTTTTTTTAAATCCTGCAAAGATGACCCCCAAGAAGTTGAGTGCCAGATATGCCAAAGGAAACTGGCAGATCACAAATCTGCGAGTTAGGCAAATCACCTATGAACTGTAAGGAACAGCTTATCCTTAATAAAGTATGATTGCCAGGCCTTTTAAATTATATGTATGTATATTTTTAGATGTGTAATTAATTTCACAGCAGCTGGCTTACCTGCATTCTGGGCTGATTAACAGACAGCAGAGACGTTTAGGAAAACAGTCAGTATGGATTGGATAATCACATCAAATAATTTTCATGTCGGATCAATTAGAAGAAATCAACAGAAGAAATTCTCGCTCACCAGCTGGCAAAATCAATTTTACTGTGTAAGAGTTAGAGAATTAAGTTTTATTTACTGATATTTTTAAATGCAGTCTTTTCAAAACACCATCTAACAGGACATAGGCTTGGACACCTCTTGATCTCTACTTCTTTATATCTGTGTGGAGATAGTCATGAATAAGGAATGCTAAGAGCCTTATTTATATGCTGAGAAAAAGTAAGAGCAAATTTAGCTACATATGACAGGAATGGAATGGACAGGTATAGCTTGATCATTGTATAGATATACTTTCAACAAAGAAAAGAAAGCATTTACCCAAATGTTACCTATTTGGATACTGCTAAACAGTATGTCACATACATGTCAGCTCCCAGTCAAACCCCATCGATCCAATGATCTGCTTTCTTCTAAAGAAAGCTAAAACCTGCATGTGACTAATAGAGGAGCAGGAGATAACACTATAATCCCATACCCTTCTCTTCTGGTATCATAACAGGCCATCTGTCACCGAGGGGCAGATTATCTACACAACTCTAAGGTCACACTTTGACAAGATTATGAGGTGCAAGGGTGACGAGTGTGTGGCTAACGCCTATAGAAGCCGAGTTGACTTACAGCTGTTAACAGCTACTGTGCTGCCTACATGGTGTTAGCATCTGGCATATGGCTGGTAGAAGATAGCTACCTTAAATCTTGTGAAGAGAGGGAGAGCAAAGGGAACTGTAATTTCAGGATGTGGAGAGGAAGGGAAGGCGGAGGAGGGTATGGAGAAAAGTGGGATAACTGGGTAGAGAAAGGCAGGATAAAAGATTACACATTGAAAGGATTTCTGGCTCCAAAAATGTATATGGCCATACATCTGTTACTTTGACATCCCTCTGTTTATAGCTGACTGCATGTTGCTTAATGCTCCCTGAAAGAGGATGAAAATGAGGTGATTGCAGAGGGAGAAACAGGAGGAGAGAACTCCTCCCGGTTTATAGCTCACTACACGGTAGCATGCAGAGCATCTGCTAAGAGTTTGCTACATGTGGTTAACATCTGCTGTAGCATGTGACTGTATAAATATTAGCTGGCAAGCTAAGCCGTGAAGAAATGAACGGTACAGGAGGAGCAGGTGCTTTAAGAGGCATGTTCTGTATCAGCTATTAACACACAGTTCTAGTTCACATCCAGCTTCTGTGCAAATCTGATTTAGTTGGATTATGTTGACACCTTTGAAACGTGCTTCCAGTATACACGTTAAAATGGTTCTCTTATCCTCACAAAACACACATGACTCTCGCAGGTAGAGGCTTTAAAATCTACAGTACACATATTGGGCCTCTTTCATGGAGATTCGCTCTCAACGATTTAGCACCCCTCCTCCCCCCTCTCTCGTATATGCTATAAAAAGCTGCAACTTACTAACACAAAAAATGGCGGTTAATACGGAGAAACACCCCCTCAAATCAATTTTCACATCGCACCAAAGTGATAACAACAACGGATGACAGAGAGGATAAGGAAATGGGATAGAGGAACTTTCTAAAAAAATAATGATTTATTGACAAGTGTGTCTGCGGACTCCATGTCTCAATGAGTCAATCCTGGAAAAAAAATCCTTTCTCCCCATTTGCTTGACAATAGGAATTAATTTCAAATCACGCGTACATCTCCCTGATGAACGTAATTGCTTTTCAGGCTGCGCTTTGCCAGAGAGAACCTTGACAGTGGAAATGAAGCTGACACACAATCTTGTCCTCCCATTGTACTCAGGAGTGGAATACACACAGGGTTTTGTCAGTGATTTTGTCACAGCCATTTGTCTCTGAACAATGGGTGACTTTGCTGATGTTACTGGTGCTGACCTGAACTTTCTCCTTACAGTTTTGAAGAATTGAACAGCAGAGGAGAGGATTAAGGAGGAGGAGAGCAAGGAGGAGACTAAAGAGACAGACAGAGAGAAATAATTAGCCTGGGGTGTCAGATTTTGACATGTGAATGATTGTGTCATATTGCATATTAGCAAGATTTTGTAGAGAGAATTTGAAGCAGTTTGTTTAGGTTAGGTAGAGCTTTTACACAATTTAGGTTAGCAGATAGTCAAAAATGATCCAGCACTGGTGTCATGGATGGTTCTTTCAGACTGTTACAGCAGACTAATGGCATGGCTCTATGGATGGTAATGACTTTGGTCCAGACTGAAATATCTCAACAACTATTGGATGGATTGCAATGAAATTGTGTACAGACAGTTATGGTCCCCACTGGATAAAGCCTAATGACTTGGTGATCCTCTTACTTTTCCCTAGTGCCGCCCATAGGTCACAATTTTTACTTATCAAGCGAAATGTCTTTGGTGATCTCTGACTTTTCATTTAGCACCATCATCTGGTCAAACTTTTAATTTATACCTGTAAAACTAATGACATTTTCATAAGCCTCAGCTGTACTTTGTGTTTAGCGCTAATTATTACAGGTGAGCATGCTAATATGCCAACATAAGATGGTAAACATGGTAAACGCAACCTGCTACATATGTTAGCCTTGTTAGCATGTTAACCCGCTGAGGACGAAAGATGCACCAGTGCGTCCAAACGATGTTTGACAAAAACTCCTACACAAAAACGATATTACAAAAATGTATTTCAGACATTTATTGACTATTTTAATCATATATAACCTAAGACTTTGGTAAACTCATTTCAAGCACTGAAACAATTCGTACAACACATCATAAGTTAAGGTTTGTTATCAAATGAGATTTGAAATTTCAAAAAGCAAACATCAATGTTTCAGCTTTCGCGCCAAATTATCTCTTTACACATTGCTCTAGAAAAAATGTGGACGTCACTATACAGAAAGCTGAAGATTGTTCTGAACATTTTGATGTGAAACACATGGGGATTGGTTTTATGTAAATACCCTAAAAAGGTAAATTTAAGAATATATGTGAAAATGCCCTTAGACCTCAGAGGGTTTACATTGTGACAATGTTAGCATTCCGACATTAGCATTTAGCTCAAAGCACTGCTGTGCTATAATATACAGACTTTTAAATAAAGGTAGCGATTATTACCTTACCACGGAATAGGTGGCCAGGGGCCTTTTGTCTTTGGTCAAGATCAAAGTACAACTAGTATGTAAACTCTGTTTGTTTCCGACACATAGGCCTACTGTAGGGAGACATTTTGTTTTCTGTCTTTGTCTCCTTCACCTGATGTGAGTTCTCCCTATACTCTGTATAGTTATCTTTCGGAAGATAGTGCTTGTCAAATTTCATCCTTCCTCTCTATCAGGTGTCAACAAACTGTAAAATTGAGTTTTCCAGCATTCAGGAATACCATTTGAAAATTGCTCATTACCAGATATTCGGTTCTAAAGATCAATAGTGATTAGCAGAAAGAGAGGGATAAAAATGCCCGAACCTTCTGAAATCTGAGTCTGGCCTTTAAGAGCTCTTTGATCAATGAGAAATTCAATGGTACTCATTTTCATAGGAGACTGTTAATCCATGATCTGCAACCTGCTTCAAAGGCTTTTCTACCTGGCCAACCTTAAAATTATTAGAAAACCAGGGATTCTGCTGGGCATAGAAAATGTCCAAATGAAAGATACAGAAAAAATGCTAAAATGTCATAACAACTGAGCCCTAGTTGAGTATTGGATAGGGTAGATTTTCCATGCACACACTGTATAAATGAGAACACAAAGAAGTGGAAAAGATTTACAGGAATGTCAAATAAAACTGCTTCCCAAATCATCCCACCCAGAATGAACAAGCAAATGAAAAAGAAGTCAAGTTGGCAAACACAAGTGAGCTGGATAAGAAAGTGAGTGACTGACTTAAATGTGTCTGCTGTATATGGTGGAACATGGTAGAATATTAAACCAACTTGTCTTGGTGATAGGAAGTCTATTGTAGGGGAGAAAGTGGATTAAATACACCAGAAAAAGAGCAAAGAGAGTGGAGGGAAAGAAGGGGAGAGGGGAGAGAGAAAATGAATTCAAAGTAAATACAAACTCATGTCATAAGTGCATACATTTTGCCTTTTAGTTGCTTCTTTGTTTCTATCCCATCTTTACTTACCAGATCTGTCTAATAAAGCAGAAGTTCTTTGTGAATTTATTCAAAACATCTTACTTTATCAAATGGTCAAATAGTCTGCAGGACATTTTGCTGTCTGAAACAAATGAATATATGGCCCCAAGATAGCCTCTAGAAAATAAAAGAGACAGTTAAACTTATGGACTGTATTTTCAAAAAGGGAAGCCTTATTGTTGTTGTTAGTTTGGCCGACAGGACAGGTGATTGATTTCATTATTTCAGGTGATTAGATGTGTGACTGATTAATTTCAAACCACCATAAATACCAATACCAAGAATACATTTTAGCAAAGGAAAAGGTAAACTTTTGAAGTCCGACACTAATTGATTGACTAAAATGTGACAATAAATGAAGGAAAAAGCTCTCAAAAAGTGCTCATTTTCAAGCTCTCTCCTGGATGTACTTTGTACTGCCAACAAGGATGAAACATGTTGAGGGGATTTCCAGCTTGGCAAAGACATTCCTGTTACTCACGACAGGCCTTTGCAGTATGATTTGCTACTATTGTGTCTGCCAATGACTGAGACATGAGAATGAAAGCACGATGGGTATCATTCATAGAACATTATCACAGAAGCAAATAGACCTTTTGTTAATACAACCAATTCAAATAAATATGGACTATTCGAACAATGCACAAGGATGAGAGTAAAACCAAATTCTTCCACAACCAGGAGTATTAAGTAATTGGATGCTACTTTTTAATGTCTTTATTAAAACCAGTATGTATGGTTGTTGATCTTTTGAAGTTTGTATTTGTAGAATTTAGCCTTTTCGGTATCTTATGAAGGGCATTAAGTCACATTTGTAGCACCAACTCTGTGTCTAATGATGTCCCTGTAAACACCTTTGTATTAAATAAGCAACAATATCATACTGTATGTTATCTTAGCAAGAGATACGAATCTGCAAATGGTCTTAGATTTTGCCATTTTTGTCCTCACAAAGACAAATGATAGCTTGCAGCTAGAGGATGCTTCCTACTTTTCTGTAATGAAAGTACAGGGTCACCAAAACACTCACATACTGTTCCAGTGATCATTATTTCCTCTATCTTGGAGAACTGTATTTATTCACCACAACAAGATGAGTGATCTGTTTTAGCTTGCAAATTCAATTTTCTCAATTACTATCTGTGTTCTACTGCAACAAAGGAAAGGTTTAATGTTTGGCTTTTAATGCAAATTAGTATGAAAGTCAACATAATGGTAGTCGACTGTTAAAATTGTCTTGAGATGGTCAAAACAGGCTCCGAGACTAAGGCTGAGTTGCTTATTAAAGCTGAAGTGAGGCCAATCAGTGTATTAAAACATGTCATTTAAATGGGCTTTTGGGCCTGTGCGTATTTCGGTAACCATAGAAACATTAAACAGTGACCTTCTTGTGATATTCAGAGCTATTGATCTTAAAGCTTTACAGAGTTTTGAGGGAACGCCAAGCTTCAGTCCAAAGGGAGAGGGGAATAGCCACTGATAAAAGTGCGGTGTCTCTTTGTATTTCACAGCAATCAATTGGACTGTGTGGTTCCCACCTCTCTGAAATGTGCCTTGGTCGCTCAGAGTCTAAGTTGAAAAGAACAGCAGTGGACTTTGCTTTGTCAACCTCCTCTCTCTGTAAAAACGCACAAACTTGCCCCATGATGCAGCTATGTTTCCCATTGGTGCTTTGCTCATTGAGCCTAAAGCAATGTGATGCTCTTTGGTTCAACCTGGAATACTTAGGCCTGTGTGTGACGGATGTGTCTGTATATACATTTGTGTGAGGTGAGGCATTATAGATGTACATACCTATTTGTAAGCACATGGAACATGTATTGTCAGGGTCTTCATTTTCACCTGCATCTTAAACCACTTTTATCCTCCTACACACACCCATTAGGTTTGTCAAAAAGAGAAAGAAAATACCAAAAACATTTTAGCCATTAGATAGGTTGTACGTTTAAAATCCCCAACCCATTAACGTAATGGCGTAAAAGTGATTCTGACAAATGGATGCCCCTGAAGAATTGGGCATTGTGGGACCACCATTTTTACAATACAAGCCCCTTCCTTCATGTAATGGCTGAAATAGCCATTTCAGCCTTCCACTCTCCTTTTCAGGGGCACCATTCAGAAAGTGCCAAAAGGCCTCTTACTGCAGTCCTGGTGATTGGTCATGTCATGCCCGTTGGGTGTGTCATTGAGTTGGCTATTGAGTGTGTGAGCGTGCACGCACAAGAACACAATAGGGCTGTGCGTGCTGTGTGTGTTTCTGTTTGCATGCACAAGAGGGGTTATGTGTGTTAAAGCATAAATGTTTGCAGGAACAGGTTGACAAATCTTTTTTTGGGTGTGTGAGGAAACTCAAACAAAAGGACATTGCTTTCTTTGATTACTGAATGATAGTTCAATGCTACATTGATGGTAATACGATTTCTTTTAAAGAAATCCTTAAGCATGCACAGACTTAGCCTGGTTATATGAGCCGCAACATTAAAATATGGCTGCTCAGAGAAAAAACGATAAGCAGATATTGTCTGTTAGGACACACAGAGGGTGAGCAGAATTTATTTTTACTTCACTGTTTGAAATGCAAAAATAACAGAGTAAGATATTTCTGAAATTGGCTGAGAAAATACCAAAACTAAATGAATCAAGGTATGAACACTACAAGGTATTTATCCAGCTGGGTGAAAATACTGAATAACTCAAATATCTGCAAAGTACAGTCACATTTTTTATCAGCTCTCTTAATCCAACATGATATACTGTGTGTGTGTGTGTGTGTGTGTGTGTGTATTCCTAGTATTTATATGAATACATTCTTCAGTATATTTTCTATGAACATACACATCTGGCTTTTTTTTAATTTGGAACAATGCAACAATATCCATTGGTGTAACTTAAGAATGAGGCTTGAATTTCAATTTGGACAAATTGTATTAAATTAAAGCTACATTGTGTAAGAATTTCTCCCATCTAGCAGTGAAATTGTATATGACAACCAACTGAATATTACTTTCTAGCCCCCCCCATTCCGAGCGCGTTTTAACTCCTACGGTGGCCGAACCCGAAATGAGCTTAGTAGCTGAGGCAGTTTCTACGCTTACGAGAATACTTTGATTAGTTGGTGGAAGTAATTACACAGGAATGAGCACACATTTGTGAAAGAACAAAGGGGTTTTTGCTAAGAATCAACTAAAAAAATTACACAATGTAGGTTTAAGGTGGTGCTCTTGGGTTTTTTAGGTATGAGAAGTTGTGAAAAGTGTGTTGCCCTAAAGGCAGGCACTGGTAGGGTTATTATGATACCTGACTTGATAATGTGTGTGTGTATTGAGCTCGGTTTGAAAACACCTGCAAGACATTTGTGATCTGGGTGGATACCTGGACCCTCTCTCTACACAGTGTTGTTGGTAGGGGCTACCTTTTGAATGTTACCAAGGAATGGAAATTTAACAAAACACAATCACAACAGCAAGTCATTGTTTGCTTTCTTTCTTTTTTTATTAGCAATTGCTATTTTAGTTGTGAAATAAAGTCCATAAACCTTTTGTTAAAAAGGTTTTCAATGCTCCCTTAGCAGCAAGAAAAGCCACTGCTTCCAAGCATTATGTGAAACGAGTAAATAGGTTCTAAGCGGACACACATCTTTATGGTTGTTAGTGTAATATATTGGAATTTGTGTATTACTCTTGTAGTTTTACATAGTACACTCACTAGAATTTTACCTTTTCACTCACAGGAAGTGGCTTCATTATGTATGTATCATGTTTTTGATACAGATATGGCTCTGGAGTTGTCAATGGCAGATGAATAATGGGTATAAAAACAATTTCTGTGTACTACAGTAGGATGCCAGTAAGTTAGATGTAAAAGACTCTAAATTATACCTTGCTGATTTGCCTTGACACCAATAATTTCTTCAGAGCAGATCTTCACAGCCATGCATAGCACCTCAGGGTATTGGATAGATTTTACGGGCGTCACTGAACTTGAGCTTAGCTGAGAGAGTGGAATATGTCAACTCTTATTACTTCACAAGCATCATAGCAGATGTTGTAAGAGCAACTCACTATTTCCGTGGTAACTTTCTGACTCTAGGTATTTGGTTAAGACATTTTTTTCAAAATTATTATTCGAAAAATGTTATCACTTTGCGTGTGCTGGGTATAATAAAAAAGCTATATGCATTATGATTCTAAGTTTAAACTTAGTTTTTTAAACTTGCCTAATCCATAAAAGCTTTTACCGAGCACTTTCGCAAGCGCTCAGCATCAAAAACCTTCTATTTGTATTAATATAGAGCTACCCAGTACATCCACAGTCCTGTATGCCTGATCAATGAAAAGATAATCAGACAATATATCTGCTTTTTAACCAACCCCATGGGTTGCTGCTAAGAATTATGCTTCCCGAGGCAAAAAGTAGCACAGCGTGCTGATGTGTCAAACCAAAAGGTAAAATCAATAAATCATTTCCCAATTATTCTTCAGACATTAGTCTGATTACTAATTAAATTACAAAGTAGACCATGGCTGAAAGTTTGGCTGCCTCCACAAGCTTCAACGATGTGCTTAACATTGGGTTTCAAACCAGGCTTCACTCTGCCGGTAATTCATTCTTTGTTCAAAACTCTGGCATTCTGACTATTCTGCAAGGCTGCATGTCTGTGCTTGGTTAGCTCAGGTCACTACATACTCGCGCTGCATCAGGGGCTGTGATCTGCTGCGGAATATGACATTGTCGAAAATACACTAATTTGCTTTCTTGAAGGGAGTTAGATGAGAAAATCAATACCATGCTCAGTCTGACTGTTAAATTTGAAGCCAGCAGCCAATTAGTTTAACTTAGCATACAGACTGGAAACAGCTAGCTTGGCTTTGACCCTGAATGTCACAAAATTAACATGCAATATCTTGGTTGTTAATCCGTAAAAGTGGAAAAGCGACAAGTTGTGGTTTTGTGAAGTTACTAGGCAACAAGCAGAGACTTCCACACTTCTTACATTACAATAGGTGCCAAAAAATAGTCCGGCACGTAACTTCCTGTAAAACCACAACTTGTTTTTATACTTCAGTTTTTGTACAAATTAAACAAATGAGATATACATCGTAATTAATTACATTTGCACGTTCTGGCAGGTGGATTTATTCGCCTCTGGACAGAGCCAGGCTAGCTGTTTCCCCCTTTGTCCAGTCTGTATGCTAAGGTAAGCTAACCGTCTCCTGGCTCTAGCTTTATATTTAGCGTACAGACAGAGTGGTATTAATCTTCTCCTGTAACCCTCGGCAAGAAAGCGAATAAGTGTAATTTACCAAAATGTCAAACCATTCCTTTATTACCAGGAGGGACCAGTAGCATAAACATCTTTGACATAGAGAGCAATGCTTTTGTAGCAAATGTGGTCTTAATTTAAAGAAGCGGAAAATGCCACATGTAGTTTAGCACCATTTTATCTCTTTGAGCTCTCACACACAGACACACATGGGAACCAACAATGTTTGTGGTGGGCGTACAAAAACAAGCTATATGAAAACATGAAATGTTTGCCTAATATGGGCATGCAGCAATTTATTATCTGCCTGTCATATTGTCAAATTGAAGCTGGTAACCACACAGATAGTTTTGTGTAAACATTTGTTTGTCTGACTCACAACATCTCTGAGTCACTTTTGCTCTCTCTACTCTCACTTTCTCTGGTCCTCCACTCTCATACTGTTGCTCCTCTTCATCACTTTCATTACATCCTGCCCTACTTTCTGTGCTGCTTAACCTGCTATGGGTTGCTCTTCATGTCCATCTTTCTGTGTCTCCCTCTCACACACACACACACACACACACACACACACACACACACACACACACACACACACACATACAGGTTTGTGGCACTATCTTTGTCGGGACCCGCCATTGACATAACACGCCTATTCTTGTTCGAAATTTTCACTTTTTTACTGAATTAGTGCTATTTTTTTTTATTTTTATTTTTTTTACATGTATTAGTGTGAGCAAACTCCAAAAAAACATGGAAACTCCATAATGATAACTGGCTCTTTAACTAGAAAAAGATCTCAGGCAGTTCACTGAGGAGTGATGGTTAAAGTCTGTGATTATGGAAACATTGTTGTAGTATGCAGCGTCCTGATTGGTGGAAAATGCTTGCAGAAAGAAACGGCTGTTGTCAGGTAAACATGTCAAGGTCAAAGAGGCTGAAGTGAAAAGTTGACATGGAAAAGCCCAGCTTTAATGATGAATGGCCTGATAAGCAGGCTATGCACTCCTCATTTATGCCTCATTTGCAATGAAAGATGCTGTTGCAAAATAATACAACCAGCATCATCATCATCAAGAATGAAGAACGCAAACATAACGATTGCGTCATTCATGTGCATATTAAGTAGCCACATGCATCTGTTTTGGTCTTATAATACCTCCATAGATTTACCGCTCCAGTGGAGAGTTTGGTTTGTTTAGCCAGCAGTTAAGTTTACAAGAATTTGTCAAAATTTCAAGATTCCCGGCAAACTAAGATAAACAGTTAGACTACAAACCGACAGCTTTTGTTTTAGCTTGTTTTTAAAAATTCGCTATTTGCAGAGTAGAGCTGTGTTTTCGTAAAACAGAGCAGTGGACAAGAAGGGACTGAGCAGACAGAGCAGATTGAAATATCGCTAATGTTTATGCCGGTCTACACAGGTGAGTGCATTGATAAGTATTGACTTTTTACTCACGAAGGTTTAATTGTAGTCTATTTACAGAAAAGAGACTAGCGTGAGTTCATCTGCCCCAGCGGCCGTTGGTAATCTCTGTATCGTTCCCAGTCAGGTGCTGCGTGTTTTAACGCACACACATCTCGGCTCAGCTGTGTGTGTGGAGCTCGGGCATCGCTGTACAGAATCCTGGCATGTGAATAGAGATGCAAATACACGGGGCTGGGTTTTTGCTCTAAATGCTTGAAATGATAAATAACAGAACGCATTTTTTCTTCTTTACATTTTGTGAATTCATGATTATTCTGCGGGCCAGTTGGTGATGGCTGCCCTAGCCCCTTACCCTAACCTTAACCATCACAACTAAATGCCTAACCCTAACCCTTACCCTCACCCTAACCATAACCTAATTATATTCCTAATCCTAAAACCAAACTGTTTGAGGTCCATGACCCTCAAACAGCCCTTTAAAGTGCCCATATTATGAAAAAATCACTTTTTCTGGGATTTGGGGTGTTCTTTTGTGTCTCTGGTGCTTCCACACACATACAAACTTTGAAAAAAATCCACCCATGCTGTTTAGAGTGAGATACAGTTTCTGAATGTGTCCTGCCTTCAGTCTCTGGGTGAGCTGTTCAAAATCGGCACGGCTTTCTACGTCACAAGCCGAAACGAGCAGGCTAACTGCAACCATTAGCTCGTAGCGTTAGCATGCTAACGCTAATGCTAACGCTAGCATGCTACCTCGTTCTCAATAGCAAAGCACTGCTACAACGCACACAAGTTCACCATAATCTACAAAAGAACTACTTACATGTGCGCCCTCATTTAGAAGTCTCCCAGCTAATCCTGCCTTGTAACTGACCGAAGTTGTAGAAACAGCCTTTCTTTTACTGTCTGTGGAGCTAGCTAGCTGACATGGTCTACATCTGAGCTACTGCGCATGTGCAAGTGCAATCAAAGATAGTACAGAAGAAGAAGAAGAAAAGAGGTCTCACTCTGTAGCTAAAACAGAGACCAGGTGAAAAGAGGATCTGCAGCAGTGAGAGAGAGTGGTGCAGTACAACAAAAATATGGTGTTTTCTGAAAATTAAACCATGTAAACCTATTCTGGTACAACCTTAAATACAATTATGAACCTGAAAATGAGCATAATATGGCTGCTTTAAACTTGTGGGGTCCAGCATTTTGGCCCCACAAAGCTGTCGGGACCCCACGAGTATACTGGACCCCACGAATATAGTTAAACAAGCCCACACACACACACACACACACACACACACACACACACACACAAAAACCCTCTTTAATTAATAATAAATTCAGCCACATAGTGATAGGGCTCCTCTCCTCCATTTGAGATTTTTCAGATTATGTGACAGAGTGCAACATCTATCAAGTCTGCTACATTGCCAACTCCCGCTGCTGCTGCTGCAACATGGTTAGAAGTTTTGTGTGTTAGCGTGTATGTGGGCAAATTTGCAAAAGAGCAGGAGAAGGAATTTCATAACACCATGTTGGGCCGGCTTTACATTTCTATTCACAGCCCCCCTTGGAGACACTACTCCACAATACGCAGCTGGCACCAGCGCTGCACTACAAAATCTGAGTAAATGCTACAGCGATTATGGTGAGAGAAAACATTATGCTTACCACACAGCAGGTGGTGAGGCAGGACTAAGACCAGAGCTAATCCTCACAGCGCTATCTCTGTTCAGAACGACGAACAGAATACAATTAGTCACTCCCACTTTTAATTCCAGGTAGTTCACTTGGTTCAACATTCAGTCTAAGGCTACTGGTCATACACACAATATTCAAACACGTGTGTACATTTTTTAGAGTAGTTTATTCAAATACATACAGAAACAGAAAATGTCTGTTCAAATTGTATAACAAGACACCTGTATATAGTTCTGGTCAACAGTGTAACCATTGCTCTAAATCTTAGACGGTTGCATAGATTTACTCAATCAAATGTGATTTGGGGTACTAACCCTGGCCGTCATATGAAACAGTACTTGAACGTTAACTAGTCGGTGGCTTGCAGTGCAATGTCATATTGTTTACTTGAACTTCCCCTAAAGTATATTTAACCTTTTTATTTTCTATCTACTGCATGCAAATGTGTCTTTGTTTGTGTTCATCTGTCTGCCTGTCTGCCTGTGTGTGTGTGTGTGTGTGTGTGTGTGTGTGTGTGTGTGTGTGCGTGTGTGTGCATGCGTGTGTGTGTGTGTGTGTGCCACCGGTGGCAAGACAAGGTGTTTCTCTGTGGGTGCCAGTGTTGTTGGCTTTGTCCTTTTCGAGCTGTGGGGTCCATGACGACACTCTACCATGATTAGCTGATACTCAGGAGGCAAATCATGTGGCATGGAGGGATGCAGAGTAGGTTTAGGACAGTCATAGTAGAGCAGAAGAAAGAGAAAGAGATAAAGGTAACAGAGCAGAACGGGATGATGGGATGGGAAGTTGCATTAGTTAAGATAATGATAGGGAATGGAGACCCGGAGGAAAGATAAGGTGGAAAGTTCAAGAGTTGAGAAGAAGAATGGACAGAAAAAGCAAAGAAAATTAAGGAAGGGGGTAGTAAAAAGTGAGACCATATTAGAAAAGACAGCATAGATAAGGAGGAAGAAATTAAAGAGAAAGGAAAGAAAGATTTAAGAGAATTGAAGGGAAGGAGAAAAAAGGAGGCAAAGCACAAAAGAAGGAAGGTGGAGTAGGGAGATGGAGAATGAAAAGACATGAGCAGACAAGCCATGAGAGAAAGTAAAGAAGAGTGACAGAGAAAATAGAACAGTGCAACTGTCAGAGTTAGAACAGAAATGATTAACCTCTTGAAAATGGTAAGTATCCTGTCAAAATTAGAAATCCACATTCCAAGTCTAATTTTGTTTTAGCTGTAACTAACTTGCTGCCCTACCGCTTTATAGAGGAGCAGTCAGAAGAAGCAGCAGCCAGGCCGAGAATCCTTTTGAAGGGAGCTCTTTGATGCAACCCCTCCCACTTTTTCTTCTCTGCTTTATCTGCAAACATTCATCACAACCTCTGCCCCAATGGCTTACCAATTCCAGTATGGCGTCTGTGTATGTGTACATCCCCTGTGTGTGAGTGCCAATGTGCAAATGTATGTTTGCATGTGTGACGTGTGACAAAAAGACAGGCTGAATGAATATTTCACATATAGGGTTAGGTTGTATGGTCCTCTCTCATGGCAGCAGAGAGAGAGTGTGTGTGTGTGTGTGTGTGTGTGTGTGTGTGTGTGTGTGTGCGCGTGCGTGTGTGTGCGTCTGCGCGTGCGTGTGTGTGTGTCTGCGCGTGCGTGTGTGAGAGGGAGTGAAAGAGAATCCTGTTGAGATCTACAGCTGTGTTGCATGCATGCTTTCCCACATTGTTGAATCATGCAGTTGGTATGAAGATGGAGCGGAATGAGGAAAAGGCATTAAAAAAACAAAGAACTAATAGGTTTTTTTGTAAAAGGGAAGGATGACATTTGTGGTTGAATGCAAATATAGGTATGTTAAATGTTATTACAGCCTTCTGTCTAATCTTCATTAGGTTACTATTAATGTGAGCCCTGGGCCAAGCTTTTGCGAGAGTAAGAGGTGTGCAGTATGTATATGGCATAAGCTTCACAAAGCACAAGTCAAGTTCAATGCATTCGGACATCACTTAAATCCAGAGGACAGAGCACAGAATGGGATGGTAATTAAGAATTTCATACATCATTTTTGGTTCTAGCAGTTTCTCCTCGCGGGATGTTGTGATGGATGACGGGACAAATTGATGACGTACAGCACTGTATTCATTCTCTCCTGTTCTTGGGTCCTTTGCAGGATGGGAAATAACACTCAAACTCCCGCTGGCAGTGGGAGCAGGTGATGCTGCATGAGAGTTGACAGGTGCTGGCAGTCTCTTTCTCCCACGTAATGCACGTACAGTATGCAGGAGACACATAGCTCCATAACTCATTTTGTCTGTAAATTCTAGTTTTGCTTTGAATGATGTGAAAGATTGAGCTTGTTGAGAAGTAAAAATATGAAGGTAGATGGTGGGTGTTTTAGCATGAGTACAGTTTCACCGATAAAGGGAATTTCTAATAAGAATGACATAAAATGCCTCCCGAAAGAATTTAATCAATGAGATGTGAAACTACCGTTTGTGTTGCTGGTACACATCATTTGCCATCCAATGATTAAAGGCAAATGTTCAACCATGTCGAGAAGGAGCCACTTGCATTTCAAGTCCATGTTTTCGTAAAATTGGGTTTTATCCACATATGTTTGACATACAATCTACTGTACATCGCACAAATACACTAACTTACTTGCCAGCATCTCACCAGACTAAGGAGTGGGCTCACCTTTTCCCACAAGCACTGAAGCTGGAAAGTACCAGCAGTTCACACACCCACACACATCACCCAGCTCACATTACTGGACATCTAAGCCATTCATCAAAAGGCCCTGAATATTTCCTGTCGTGTTGTTTTAATTGGCAGCATTAAAGCAGAGAGTATGGATGTGTCACAAACAGAAGTAAAATTGCCTAGTTTGCTGCATCTGCGGACTCATCCACTTGAATGGCATGCCACAGGGACTCACTAAGCCTCTCAAACATTTGCCTCTCAACATCCTCTGCAATTTTGTCTATTCTCCTCAATTGTGTTAGTGTTGAGGGAAACATGCCCAGCCTTGTTAGCTGCCATTTCCCAAAATGTTTCAAGCATTCATCTTTTGCTGGTGTAAGAATGAACTTCTCCCCGATGTTAAAAAGGCGCCTTTCATGTTGGCAAGTCAACTGGCCACCAAATATGAGGTTTAATGCAGCGGCGTTGAGTGAGAGCACATTTCAAAATGTGCCTTTTTTTTTTAATCTTTTCTCCTTTTTCTTCTCCAAATGTGTCATCGGGGTGTCTTTAAGCAGAATGTTTTGTCCCCAAGTCTCAAATTAAAGTGGATGGCATCAGAGCTATGGGACTGAGATGTCGAGAAACAGAGAAAAGTGGATCATGGAGAGAAAGAACAGTATGCCTTTACATGTGGGAGGGATTGTGTATGGATTAGCAAGTTACAGAGGAAAAGAGAGGAAGAAAGAGACAAGGATGACCAATGTAAGGAAGGAATGTAAGAAAAGAAGAGATGGAAATGTAGTATATTTAAGTACAGGACAAAGGGGAGGAGAAAGAAAGAATTTGAGATAGATTACAGAAGTGTGGAACATGGACAAATAAACCGGGAGCAGTGTGAATTGTCAGTGCGTAATTGAAAGTGAGTGGAGGAAGCAGGGTGAGAATATGGGATTGTGAGGTGCAATGTTGGAGTGAGTTATGAGGCGATTTATACTGGATCTAGAGGTTTTAGAGACAAGGCTTTGTTGAACCAGCTGCTCAGGACTCTACAGATCTACACATACTGCATGTATGCATGACCCAGCCAAAGAGACATGGGTGGAATCTTGAACAGCTTTTTTTTGTGCTCTCACAGACCTACACTTACATACCTCCATCTGCTATTTTATCTCTTGTTTTAGTTCATATCTCAATGGACATATCAATGGGCTCAGTGTTTTCATTAAAGGTCTTTCAGGGAGTAGTTATTTTTATAAAAACCAAAGACAGTCTGCGTATTATCCTGCTGCATGGCTGTTGTCTAAAGAAATGATATTGGCCTGCTGTTTTCCTCCACAGCTTTACGATTGTTGATGTAATGTTGAAATAAATTATCCCCTTGTTGGGACAGCGGATGTTTTTACATCACATGCTAAAATTGCAAATGAATATGCATCTATAACTGTATCTGGAAGTGGCATGATGATGCTATAATAGACTGTAATGATTAGCCATTGTTATTTTCCTTGAGAAAGCTGTGCTGTACCAGTTCCTTGGGTGCTGTTCAGTATGCCGTAGCTGTAGCCTCATCTCCTGAGAAGAAGGCAAGCTAAACACAAATTTTCTAATGAGGAAAAATAGACAGTCCCACTATAACTGTCTAAATACATTAGCTTTTATCATGCATATTTTTTAATACACCCAGATCCTTGTCATGTTTTCCTTGTGTGTGATGCTAATTCTGTTAATAATTAATTGATAATTACCCATCAATAATTTATTGCAAATAATGCACTCTGAGTGTCCTGATACATATTGTGTCACTAATGAATTGTGAAATATCAAAATTCAAAGTGGGAAATGAGCTGACCTTGCATGTTTGCTGAGCTCAGCAGTAAGTGTTCAAACACAATCAATTGTTTATGTGTGTGCATGCACACACATTTCTGGCAAGATGGATGCCAATGTATGTTTACATGTGCGACTCCATGTGTTTCTGTGGTGTCTGTGTGTGTGCACGGATGAATCTATATGGCTGCCTCCAGTGGTAATAGCTAATTGCCTATTTCACAGTAACTAGATATTTTAGACACAACCATAATTGTTCAATTGGTGCCAATTAAAAATGATAACTGCTGCGTAAGGCTGACAACATAATGCCATCACAGTTACAGAGGAACGCTAATCGACCATGAAATACTACTGTAGCTATAGCCTGAAATGTATGCACTTAGCAGTGAATGCATATTGTGTTCCATTATAAAGAAAAAAATAGCTTTTTATATATATATATATATATATATATTATAAACATTTTTATCAATCAGATCTCCACAAGAGCTCAAATTGCAGAAGTGATCATCATCCCTTTACTTACTTTTACATTTAATATTTATACTGCAGTAACACACTAAATAATGACACACTTAATATCATAGATATATGGAAATAAAGGCTAACCCTTATATCAACAAATAACGGCAGAATATAACAACACATATTTTTGTAAACTATTTGTATTTAAGTCCACAGGAAATAGCAACCGATATTTTGTCTAGTAGCTAATCTACTCCACTTTAACATAACTCTTATGCATTTCTGTGTTGATCAACATGTAGATGATCCATAAGCTTGGTTACTGGTTCTATTGAATAAATTGAGCTTTAACCTTCTCATCAATAACATATTAGGCTGGCCTGAACCCGTGCGAGACCAGCTTACTATATCTGCAGTGAAAAAATAAATTCCAGTACTACTGTAGATTGACAAGTGTTAAGAGGGAAAATATTGGTCCATTAAAACTACCATTTGGAAAACACTGGAAACACTGCTGGAGATAGCAGCTAATGGCTTGAGATGTGCAGGTGTATGGTAATCGTGTGTTGATAGCATGCGTTTCTCTTACCCGAGAGACAGAGTACTTTAGAGACAAAGAAACGTAAATGTGGAAATGATAACAGAGTCTTTGCGAGTTGTGATGGATGTGACTGTATTGGATTTTCTGAGACGGCACAAGATGGTGGCTGATATGAACCCAGGCTGGTGATAAACACAATGATATAGACTGGCTATTAGGGTTACCCCAAACAAAAGTAACATACCTGCTATTATCATGGATATTGGTTGGTGTGTGTCACAGTCTGTAATCGTCAACGGCAAATTTACTATCTGCTGTGACCTTGAAAGGAGGATTTTATCAGTGCAGTCTCTGGCAGCAGTTGTATATGAACAAAAGAACACACGAAAAGCCATATAACCACCAACCTACACCTACAGTATCAAGCAGCTTCTGAGCAGTTTCATAAGAAAAAAATGGTCATTGTTTACAATATACATTTAGATATTTAACAAAATTGAGGACCAGATTTGGTTTGCAGTTTGTGCTCGGCAAATCCCACATTTCACCTCAACAAACAACAGCCGTACCCCTTTTGTGACACCATTCAACAGCCAATTTAGCGAGGAGAATAAAATTATTGTCGCCCTTTTATATAAATATATTAACTGTTGGTCAGTGCCACAATGTTGTGATGGTAATATCTGATTGCTGACTGATGCATGTCTGATGTATCTAAGAGAGTTTTCTTTTTCTCTATTGACAAAACTAATGTGCAAAAGTAAACGTAACAGTTCAGTTAAACTGCTGTGGGATTGCTTATCAGGATAACTTTTATAACTGATTCGGTAAATACAACCAAACTTGCAAAAGTATGACAGTCTTTTTAATGACAAAATTATACAAGTTATATAAATATAAGACATCATTTAAAAAATGACAAATAAGCCAATAAATTAAGATAAATTAAATAATAAGATGCAACAGAGACTTCATGTGATGTTTGGCATAAATATGTCATGTACTTCAGACAATCTTTACTTGTCACTTCCTTTAATAAATGTATGTAAAAAAATAATATATATGATAATATGGATGTGGAATTTTCCAAACAATATATTCATATTAATCAAATCCTTTTGGAGAGGAAGATTTCTTATCAAAGTAAGCAACAATGGCTGAATGATATAACCTACATTTTTTGTCAGTGTAAGAATAGAAAATGTGTAAGGGTGTGCTGTGCAATTTCAAAATGTTTTGAACATTCAGAAGCACAGGTGCAACAGTCCTCCAATTGAAGAGTTTTTTTTAACCCAAAAGGCTTGCAAAAACAAAGAAACAGCTACACAATATACAAATAGAGGAGAATGTGAGAACATTCCAAGGAAATCAACAAGGGGAAATGGCTCTCCCCTTTTGCCATTTAAAATTAAAAAAAAAAAAATTCCTTGAGCACAGTGGGAAATCAATGCATCTTGTATCGGATACACACATTTCTTCGCCTTGCTGCTTGTTAAATTTATGAAGTACACACTTCACACCATACACACTTGCAAATGGTCTTTGTATTTGCATTGTCAGAGGAGTGGAGGGACAACTTGAGGTTGGGTGTTTATATCTTGTAAAAAGAACTGCAGGGGGAATGTGGCGGTTTTCAAAATCTGTAATAGAGACATTGAAGCAAAGGAGAGACACAAAACTAATGGAGGACTTTAAGGAATGATAGGGAGGAATAATAGCGAGACAAGCAAGCATGCATACATAGTGTGAACTTTTAACTGAAGTGGTCCACAGTGCAGAAAAAGTAGCATAATCACACATGATTGAACACAATAGTGAGGGCGAATATTGGTGGGTTGGGACTAGTTTGAACGTCTCACTGGTCAAAGGTTCAGTGAGAGAATAGATTTTGGTGTGTGAACAACAGCTCCACACACACACACACACACACACACACACACACACACACTAACCTCTGCATCAACTCTAGTACTATGACCCTTAGGCAGCTCTGATGGCAATTTCATATGTAAATCAGCTATCTCATGCAGTTATTGTGAAATCAGCCATTAGCTGAGGAACCTCATGAAAGGTTGTTAGTGTCTGGACTCGAATACTAATTACGAAAGAGTTTTACTGCTGAAGCAAGGGGCAGGGACTTCAGTAGCCAGTGGTGACGAACTAGCAATTATAGTAAACATATTGTATCCATTCACTGCACTATACTCAGTGTGTGCGTGTGTGAGCTTTCAGTGTAGTGAGGATACACACACATTTAAACCCAGCTTGGGTATGTGAGTATTTTAAGGCCATCTCTACGAAAAAGAAAAGATTCTGGGCCATTTGTTTGGTTTGATACCCGATGAAAGTAACACCAAATAAAAAAGAAAATACAGGAAGGGCAGACAGAAGACCACTTTAAGAGAGCAAACCAAGCTTACAGCTGTGCCATTGGGCTTGCAAGTCTGAGTGTTAGGAATCTGGGACACACCGAGAGGCTGACACCCGGTTGTCAAACACATTGGGTACACTGTAAAGCAAGTAAAATGGAAATATACTGTAGTACTCAAGTAAAGAACATATGCAATATCTTAAGTTGCAATACTTCCAAAACAATCACTGTGTGTGTGTGTGTGTGTGTGTGTGTGTGTGTGTGTGTGTGTGTGTGTGTGTGTGTGTGTGTGTGTGTGTGTGTGTGTGTGCACATTCGAAGCACTATGCTAAATATGTCCACTCATCTCTCGTGTCATCAGGAGCCCCAGGCTCACACCATGACGTTAATAGTTTGACAGGCCCCACTGCTCTTCTCGCTTTCCCTCCCTCCATCTGCTCCTCTTTTTCTTCCTCTGGCTCCTCCCCTCTTTTTTTCTATCACTTTGTGTCACTTACTCTCCTACCCATCTCTTTGTGCCTTGGGACAAATGCAGGACACAGCTATAATGCAATTCAAAGTTTAGAGAAGGAAGAAGAAGAAGTGTTGGAAAACTGTTCTGTTGTATTATGTTCATATACTGTTACATTTCCTAAGTCAATTTCCCTTGGGGTGGGTCGGTTACTCATGCTTTACAAATACTCATAAAAGTTAATGTACTTTTCCAACGACATTTTCCTGTACTGTCCTTTAAGTGCCTTACTACTGCAGACCAATAACTTTAATTGATAACACTTGCAACATAAACAACAACAATCCACCCTCCCTCCACTCTTAAAGCATGTAAGAGGCTTCCTTCTAGAGCAGTGATTCCCAACGACAAGGGGACGTGAGACAGTTACTGGGGGAGGAAATATGAAATATAAATGCTGCTACAAAAATGTTTGTTGTAAGTACATTAGGCACTGAAAACATGCTTTATCACCTGCCGAGAATATGGCCACCACTCTCACTCCAGTTATTTAAGAACTGAGTGGCTTGTAGCAGAGAAAACAACTCATAACTTCTAGACATACGCTGTGTGATGAGGGTTTGTGATGAGGGGTTGCAAGTAGACATTGCTTTGTCTAAAGGGTTAACCAAAAAAAGGCTGGGAAAATGGCACATGGCTCAAATTTCAGCCTGAGCCTAAACCAGTTTACTTCTACTTCTACTTACTACTTATGTTGCTACTGTTACATAAAGTAGTAAAGTAGTTTGATGGAAGAATATTTTCAACACACACACACACACACACACACACACACACACACACACACACACACACGGAGCAGTTAAATTGGGTGTATTGCTGAGGCATGATATGGCTGAATGCAATTGGGCCAAACTCTGTGGTATGTTTCACAGAGTCATCACAATTGGAGAGAATTTCCTTGTATGGATCCCTTCTGATATTGTAGGTACTGTATATTGATGACAGAGTGTTTGGCCTTGCTTGAAATGAGAATGTACTTTGTAAATCACTAAATACTGTTGTTTTCTAAGTGTTGGCCTCTTGACAATAGAAGTGTTCCATTTCTGAATGTTTTTTACAGTGAAGAATAAATCCTCTAATCTAGAGGGCAGTAGAAAGAAGCCTTGGGAAATTAAGGCAGTAGTTAAATCTCAGTGATTATGATTGTCAGGGATTATGATTTTGCATGCATTATAATTGTGAAACTAATATGAAAATGGGGTTCTGTTGCTATGATATTTGTATTTTGGATAAGGCTGTTGACAAAATTGTACACTCATGGTCTGAGTTATAGCGATGGTAAGCCCTGGAACCCTGAACCTCTTATGAATCCACCATTTTTTCAACTTCGCATTGAACTGCCAGTGGCCCACTCACCATTAAGTCAACTGCATGATAATCATGCCAGGCTACTTACTGTCTGAATCAAACCAGTCCCCAAGTCACCCTCCAGCAGTCCTGCCAGCAGGTCCAGAGAGTGTCCTTAGGAAAAACCTGTGACTACAAAGTGCTTTCCTGTTGTGTCATTCACCGTGTTAATATATTGCTGCTCTCTGTGCGCTGGTTTCTGAAGGACCATAAGTGAAGGAATGTACAAAAGGTGCATGTCTGTGTTTGAGTGTGAACTAATCATAGACGCCATAGTCCCTCACCGTGATTAGGTCACTGTGTTAGCAATTTACGTGTTTATCTAGGAATAGAAGATTCACAATGACCAGGTTGGAATTATCTGTCTGGAGTCTAGAACTGGAGTACATACATTTGTCTAATTTTAGTTAAATTCTGGACCAAAGCTACTGTAGTTGCGATTACCAAAACTAAGACATACAAACATTCAGCATAATGCTCAGCTATGGACCACATCTGCCGCTCGCATTTGGCTCACTCCTGGAGGTATGACTGTCTTTGGATTCAGCTCGGGCTGAATGGACACCAGGCTTGGACCGTCATTCAACTCTAAATGGGGCTATATCTCAGCCGCTTATATGGTCCACATCTCTGCCAAGGAAAATGTGCTGCTTTTGCACCAAGAAATGTGCTTGGCTACAAGTCAGGATCCTCAGTGGCTGATGATTTATGCCGTGGAGAAGTGGGTTTCCTCGAGAAGCCCTGATTCCTCCAGATGAGCTATGATCACACACTTGTACACATACATTATATAATGGTCAGAGAAGAGAGCTGAGCGACAAGTCAAAAGAAAGTCTGTTCCTCTGGAATGAGCAATGATCAAGAAGCCTATAAACACACTCACATACACACAGACATTCGCAATGTGAGCCGTATGATGAGTTATAATGATGAGTGAGCGTGTGACTGATTGAGCCTTCCTTCCAAGTTTGTCCATGGTGTGAATAATGGCCCTGGAAGTTGTCCAAGCTTCCTGTTTTCTTTTTTTCACTCTCCCTCCTTTGCTCCGCATTGTTTTCACTCTGTTGTTTAATATATCTCTCTCCCAGTTCCATGTTTAAGGGCTGTATCTGCATATTTTGATGTATATCACTTGATTTTTATTTGTTTCACATTAATGTTGCATTGATTAGTGTTGCTGACATTTAGTGGATTGGTTAAACAGCCTGTTGCCAAATTTCTCCTTTTTGTTTTACCACACCACATGCATAACTAAGTTTGTTTAGTCAATTTATGTATTTAAGTATAGATTTGAGGTACTTGCAATTAACTTGAGTATTTCCAATTTAATCAACTTTATACTTATACTCCACTACATCTCAGAGGCAAATATTGTACTTTTTAATAATATTAAATTTGTCTGACAGCTTTAGTTACCTTACAGGTTACAATTTTTCTTACTCTTCCTGTCCAGTGAAAACCATGTATCTCCAAATGTGGTGATTTCAATTTTCTGATAAAGTGAAGGATTATGTTTTCCTTTATGGTTCAAGAAAAATATCCTTCTTCTTATTCTAAAAATGTAGGCATTGTTTATTATTCATAACTTTGTAGCTATGCATACTACAGCAGCAGCACTTCAAGGAACGCATATAGGTTGTGTAAATTAAGAGACACATGTTATAATAAATACACAGAATGGTTTTCAAGCTGTGACACGTTGAAACAGGAAGATAACCTACATGTATTAGGTAGAATTACATAAAACACATTTCTTAGTTCATGGTAAGATCCCCAATGGTTGGATTTGAAATGCATTGTCTTTTATTGCAAACAAGCAACTTATCTAGAAGTAAATTAACACAGACATTTTTTTTTAAAGTAAACAAAGCTCAGATGGGTTGTAGTCTCAAAGAAGTGTAATGCACACAGCAAACATTCTCTTACAATCTTCTTTAGAAGTTCTATGTGCTGTCCTACACTGCATCATACCACACCTTTAACTCAAAGTCTGAAAAACAAATATGTGGAACAGTGGTCCTAGTGGAATCACATGCAAACACATATACAATATATATATATATATATATATATATATATATATATATATATATATATATATACAGAAATCAACAGAAGAACCCCAGAAAAGAAAGAAATAATTTCTACCATATAATTGTTTTCACTTTTGCAGATAGCAATGTATTATTATTTACAGGTCATCAATACAGTATCTTTTTTTAATTACCTACAACATAAATTACTATTTTATTATACAATGAATGATAATAGTAATAAGGATATCTATCACTCATCACTGAGTGATGAGTGCGTGACTGATAATAATCATACAGTAAACACTTTCAAATAAAATATCAATCTTGTCAGTCTATAACTTCATCTCGCAACAAACACTTTCAGATTATTTTGTACCAACTGAATTCAAGAAAGACTTCCATTAAGAGTCAGAGTAGTAAAGGAAAATGTTAGGGGTTATGTTGCTAACTTGCATCTACATCCTCAGGCATCAACCCCTCACTGATTAATTCATGAATACAATCTTCTCCTCACAAAGAAAAGGTAGCTTACGCCAACAGTTTTCATCACTCCACTTATGCGCGTTGTTGATGACACCGCAGTGGTTAGACATGGGCAGCTTAGGCTCTATGCCATTCTTCCAATTGCTGTAGGTCACTGTCCTGTCACTCCAAATCCAGAATCCAAAGACACAACTCTGCCTCAGACCAATCCAGAACGGACCATTAACATTAGTGTTATTTAGCCATTGTTCAACAGCATGCTGATCATTCTCATCCTCAATCTGAAGCATGCCTGTGTGCTTAGCCTTGCAGTAGTCAAAGGCCTGCTCCCAAGTTAAATGGGTGTGGTTGATGACTCTGATTCTCATTTTACCTGAAATGAAACCAGGGAAAAGACAGAAGTAAGATTTACACATATAAACATCTGTCAACAACGATCTGTCTACTCTGTTGGACATCTGGTGATCTATTCTTCTGTTGTGTGGAGTGGTCATTCTATTCAGTATTGTACTACAGATTTATTTTCCATAGTATGTCTAAATTCATAATTTACTGTATATAAGTTTAATCCTATGCTTTAATTTATATCATTCAGGCATATTTCTGCATATTCCTTAATTTGTTTTGTCTTTTATCTTTATACTCTGCAATTTGCAATGCTGTGTTTTTAAATGGAAAACGACAAAAAGTAAATATCCATAAACACAGACGACTGTATGCTTACAAGTTTGGTTTGATAGTTGACACAGCTTGAAGTTGGTCAATTGACATATTGACAGTTTACATGCATCAACATCATGGGCCCTGTCTTGCACCCAGCGCAATTGACTTTGTACACCGACCCATGTATTATTCTTATTTTGCACCCGACGCATAGCGGACTTTTCCCTCCACAGACTCACGTCGGTAAATTAGGGAATGAACTTGCGCTCCCGGGGGCGGTTCAGCAAAAAGAGGAGGCGTGTTCCGGCGCAAATGTTCCCTAGTGCTATTTTGCAGTTTCATAAAACAATTCCGCCACAGACCAGGAAAAACCTAGTCTAAAGTCAGTGGCGCGTTATTCAGATGGTATTTTAAGGGCGCATGCACACCGCACATACACTTTGCTTCTCTCATCTCACGGACCCAGCAGTTCCCATTTTTGCAAACCATACATTAATACAAGGAGTTTTACATAACATGTAAACAGACATAAATGAGGAAATATTAGAGGACTTAAGGAGATGTGATGTTGAACTGCATGTGCCGATGCCACTTAACCCAAATGCCCCAGCAGCAGCACGGGAGAGGAGTGACGGAAGAGCTGCATCGTCTATAGTGAGGTAATCTCGGTCTAATGTTAGACTACATTGCAAAAATATCACCATGCGTTCATAACCTTGTGATTCAGTAAGAGTGAGCCCAAAACATCGGAAAGTATGTTTTTGTGACATTTTTTTATTTACATTTTGTCAAAAAGAAAAATCTGCTGTGCGGCTGTGAACTGCTCCTGGCGTGCGCCCATGGATGTATTAAGAGCGTGCGCCTAGCAAATCCACCATTGTAATAGCAATCCGCAATGTAACAAGTGCGCCTGCTTTTAAAGGGAATGTGAGATAACGCTCTGATTGGTTTATTGCACGTTACGCCCAAACCACACCTATGAGTAATGTAGCTACTTCAGACCAACCCATTTTAGATTTGCGTCGGGTGCTAGTCATTTATCCCGCCGATTATAATAGCAACAGCGCCCGAGATCCGCACACAAAGCTACTTGCGTTTGGCGTTTGATACTTGCGTTTCAGATCGTTAAAATAGGGCCCCATGTGTTTTATTTGAATATATGTCTTCCATCTTAAAATGTCCCAGTATTATTACTATGGCTACTGTCAGCGCCTATAGAGGTGTCTTAATATTCAACCATCATATCTACAGTGTGTATATATTTATATATTGTATGTAGGTATAAGACATTGAGTGTTGCATACATATTTAATGGTGGATTTTCCCATCAAGGGTAACATAAAATTAGGTTCTGCTTTACTTCTATATATTGCTTACCTTTGGAGCAAAAAGAGGAGGATAATGTAGAATCAAAATTAACACTATGCAGTAATCCTGGTTTAGCTGGAGTTGAAACTGTGCAGTTTGCTTTGTGATCTGAAGGACCCGGTTCACAAGACCAATTCCTGTAAAAAGAGCAACTTTTGTCCACCCACTCCCATTCATCATGCATTAGTCCAATCCAAAAGCTTGCATTGTTTCCCTTTTTAATCACTTCATCATTTTGCGACTCATTACTGATGCTGACCAAGTCAGACGAGACATGTCTGCAGTATTGAAGAGCCTGGCACCAGTTCTTCTCGTCTTCAAACAGTGTATAATTACCATCTGAAAAAATAAACAATAAATAAATAATACATGGCAACTTTCTCTGGGTTTATTTGTGAAAGATGACATCAATTATTAAATGTCTGCTCAAACCATAAAAATAGGAAAACGTTATCAAATGAGCTAGTGAAAGATAATAGTACTGTATTATATATATATATATATATATATATATATATATATATGTATATATATTTAAAAAACATTATAGCTAAAGTTAAAAAGTTAAAAGGAACAACAACAAAAAGGAAATCAAATAAGCTGGAACGTACCCTTGTTGCACATGAAAGGTTTTGTCTCTGAACAATCCAAACTTGTCCACGTGTTGTTGTCAATAGCCACGCATATCTGAGTGTTGTTTGTTTCAATCACATATGAACCATTGAATGTGACAGGGACACCGTCTGACCAAGTGATATTTCGACCTTTACGCAGACCAAGCCAGACTGTTAATATACCAGCCAAGTTGGCTATGAAATTGGCATCCTCTTCATCGTACAGAGTTACAAATGATTGATTTGTCTCATTGCATTCACTCAATGCAGCATCCCAGTTGCTCTTTGTTCCAGTAATATTGAAAACACGTAGACGGTTTGATCCAAATGTAAAGTGAGATAATCCTGTAAAAAGGAACACAAAACAACATTTTATTCTTCACTTACTTAACATTTACGGCTTATAAAAACAAACAACATTATAAGCTTTTTGGACTGTTTAAATTAAGTTCACTAGGTTTAAATATAATGCATGTACCACACTAACTACAAAACCATAAGGTGGTTAACCTATCCCCACTTATCTGATGTATACATAATAAATTTGTGCACAGTTGTTGCATCTAATCAAAGTGGGAATAGTGGAGGCAGTTTGTAGAAATACTCAGTGCTACTGATGACAAAAGATACCAGCTTTGAGAAACATTTGAAGTCTTAGTCCTGTTAAAATGGCATGCAAAACACCCAACGAATATTAGATAGAGACCAAGAAAAGAACCTTTACCTGAACACAGCAGGAACAACACAAGGATCATCTTCACAGCTATTTAAAGGTTCATATGATGATAAGACTAAATGAAAAGCACAGGAATCAATAAGGTTATGTATCCAAGTCAGAGAAATAAAGATGACAATGTTGTAGTTTATCAAAGTGAACAAATAGTGTGTATGTAAAAAGTTTGAATCCCTCATTGTGAACTGTTACTCCTGCATATACTATGTATACTGGATTTGATTTAATAAATCTACTAATTTATATATATGATAACTATTGTGATGAATTTTATTTTTTATTTTATTTATTTATTTATTCAGGACAGTGCACATTAATGAACAATCTAACATTTCTGTACAGACTGTAAATGAGCCAGGTTATAGCATAAATGCTAATTTTCACCTGTAGTCCCGAGGCAGGAAAACAACAACATACAAGATAATGCAACACAAAAGAATATAACAATATACAATATCAAACAAGAAACACATTAACACACATTCAGACAGGTTACATTACATCAATGAAATTAGTTGAAATGATGACATAACTGGGAACTTTTAAGAAGTTGTTTAAGATACTTTTTAAATGTGCAGTAAGTTGGACATTCTCTAATGTTTGTTGGGATGCTGTTCCAAAAATGCCCTCCTCTGATAGACAGAACAGTTTGTCCAAAGGTAGTTTTTCTATAACATTTATTTTGCTCTAGATTTTAAAAAGTCTCTTACCTGCTAAGGTCGGGTGCAGAGTGTCGTCAGTTTGGTGAATTTGTTTCAGCGTTAAGAAGTCACAGGTTTTATATCTGGTGTCAGGGATGTAATCCCACTGACGGCATCAGTGTTTACATGTGTACATAGTAAAAACAGAAATGGCAAGAGATTAATGATTAACTAAAGATAATCAAGTGTGGATGGGTGACAGTCACGCTGTAAATGTCATCTCTTATGTAGCATATCTTACCAACTGAGAGGAACTATTTCAATTTATCCTTTTAGATTAAGGTTTTCATGCTACAGAAAAATCCACACCAATAGCAAAAATATAACTACAAATGCAGTACTTGTAATACAAATGGTAAACAGAACAAAGGTGTTGTGTAGTGATAGAACATTTAAAATATACACAAGCCAGACACTCAAAAAACATTGTCTTCTTTTGAGAGTCTAAGGGTAGGCAGTTGGTTAGAGTGGTTAAAACAATACATAAAACATAACCCAATACATACAGGTATAAACAAAAGTCAGGAGTTTGATTATTCTGCAGCTTTGACACACAAAAGGTGCATCTGTTTACTTGCTGCATGTTCCCTTTTTTTTCCATTAACCCACACGGTTTCCTGGAAAGGACATTTGCATATATCACATGGCACTAATGGCCCTTTGCAAACACCAATACTGCTACATTATTGAAGAGCAGAAAATCTTCCTCCTGGGTAATTGTCAAAATAATGAAATAACAGGATTTTGTGTCTCTTCAAATGTAAATTTAAAAAGGGGCATCATATGTCCTATTTCATATACTCAGTCATATACTTAGTGCTGTATTTTGAGCACTAAATATCTATATTTTAAGTGTAATATATTTCTATTTGCTCTACATTTGTACTGCTCCCAGAAGAAGAAATCTTTTCATCTCAAAGAATTCAAAACTTTCTGTCCATGCAGATCAATCTGCAGGGCCTTTGAAATTACTAAAACTGTGCCTGTGCATGCAGACATGTCCTCTCATATCTCACACACCTGACTGATGCTGTCTGACCCTTAAAGACTCCCAAAACTCCCAAACAAGAGCTCTGACCTCATCATTCCTGTGTCAGTACTGCCGTGCCCCAAAGGCTACCTGCTTTGATAACACTGTATACATAAAAGGGCATTTGGTGGCTTACTCACTCACTCACTCACTGGTCATCTCAGGCCTCTGATAATGTGTGTGTAGGTTAGGGTTAATGCAGGCCCTTCTATCTCGTAAGAGTTTTGAACAACATGTGCTTAGTTCTGAGCAGAGTTTCACTCCACTTTTAAATACCAGGGAGCATGATTGTGTGTGCAGGACACCAGAATATAGTGTCATCCGAAATCTCCTCTCGTCTCTGCCTTACATTTACACCCAAAGGTTTGAGATCTAGGAACAGCGCAGTCAGAGTGTGCACCAACAATCATATTGTATAGTCATGTTGATCAAGTTTCTTGGCTGTTCCTTTTGTTCACACAGTATCTGAACTTCTCCACCTTATGTTAGGCTATTAGTTAAATATGACTCAGTTTGTAGTGGAGTGAAATGTTGGAGCATACCTCATAAAGTGTCCACTCTATGTGTATTGATTAGGAGTATATAGTGACATTTTATTTTGCCGTGTAAGTGTACTTTGGAATTTATCCTGTGCAGTGTGTAGAGAGAAGGGTACACCCTGGCTTATTAATATAAGGTCAAAATATTTAGTCCTATTAAAATAAATGCATCCATGATTTTTGTTGAACCCTGTTATGGGGGATGAAAATCCAAATTCGGATTTAAACAGTGATGAAAAGACTTCCAACCATTGAAGATGTGCCCATTAGCATTGTATGAGCATACGTTCAGAGAACAGTACTGCATGGAGCAACTTTGTGGACCGGTTATAAGCATAGATTTTTGCTCTGTTCTGTGAAAATTACAGGAGCTGGTAAAACATGTAATGGCCTTTATCGTCATGTCATATTTGGCGTTTTTACTCCAACAAAATGTCAAAGTACAGAACGGTATGTACAGCTTATCAAACCAGTGGTATAGCATAATTAAATTGTCATCAATACTGTTGTTATTAGAGATGCATTTGTTTGGTATTCAAATCATAGCACCTGAAATGACGCCACCAGGCACATATGTGTCAATGAATAGCCCTGTGTATCAGGACATGATGCAAATTCATCCAGAAATTTGCTTTTGGGGAATATTAAACTTTCTATTCTGGCTTGCTGGGTGATTTTAAAGGTCATAGTTATATTATTTATTTGAGATTTGCAAATTACTTTTCCATGTCTTTACTTGATCATCTCCAGATTTTCCTTTCTCTCTTCAGTCTACCAGGTGTCAATGTTATTGAAGTATTCTAGTTATTATGTGTTTTATGTTATCATAATTTTACAATGTACTGAATGTAATATGTCTGTTATGTACCCTGTAATCAAATCCAACTGCCAATTTCAGAGTGAAAATATGATAGACAGTAGTCCCCTTTTGTCATGTTAGGTATGGTGTAGTGAGGGCAGCAGGCTCATGGCGTAATTCTAAATAGGAAAGCTACTGTACCTGCAAATCCATTAACTGGTTTGGAAGATTCACCTGGACAGTAGTTGCATACATACAAATAATAAAGTGTGCAGCTTAGCTAAAACAGATGAAAACATGACCAAACTTAAAAGACAAGTATGTCCTTTACTTTATATATTTGGACATCAGCACAGCCACATACTGTACATAAGAAGGGGTCAAGAATAGAGTTGTACTTTTTCATCTGCACACAGCCTCACATTTGAATTTCAAATAAGATGACGGTATACTTGCAAATATGCCTAGCTCTCTTCAGTTTATAGCAAACATTGACTGATGGTTGTAGAAGAGAACAGGGTGTCATTAAAGATATGTAAGCACATGCCGTCCAATCCTCAAACTGGTATTGAACAGAGAGACATATTACAGGAGTGAAAATAATCTCATCTCTTTTTTCATATTCACGAGACAGAAGTGTGACGAAATGATTATTTTGCAAGTATAATGTTGGAACTTTGGTTAGAGCTATGGATACATATATAATTTAAAAACTTCATATATATAATAATTACACAAAAATACTTAACCACCACTGCTGATCATCTTTGATATTATTCCTGGCATGTGCTCTGTGCTCTGCACCCTGATAACAGTACATATACAGTTGTACAGCTTGTTAACTTTAAGGCATCAGTAATATCGATCAGGCCACAGAGATTTCCCCACAACGTATTGTATCTGAACCACTCTGTGTGACTGACACAGCACCCAGTAACAAGATGGAAAGGGCATGTCTGAAGTCAGATCGGTGTAATTTCAGCTCTGTAATCTATGGTAAATCATCTTCAAAAGACAGCCCTCCTCAGTTATTCAAGCCCTATCCATGCACATTTAATATCTTGGCACTCACTGTACATTCTGGTTGTGCTATTTCATTTTATAATGCCTTAAATATTGAGTAGGTGTGTGTGATAATTGTGTGTGATGAAAAAGGCAAGGGACAAAAAGGAAACATACAAATTAGCATTCAAATAATTTAGTGAAGGTTTGATATTTAATTAATATTATTATAATAGTTAGAACTCAACATGTCAGTCCAACCCAAAATCACAAAGAAATATTCATATTATTTTAATCAGTATATAATATATTTTATAATTTATAATACATTCAAAAATATTTAGTTTCTACCACCAACTTGATGGAGTGTCCCAGGGACAGGTATAACCCCACAGAAAAGAACTACCTTTTTTTAAGATAATCTTTTGGGCATTTTAGGCCTTTATTTATATAGGACAGCTGAAGACATGAAAGGGAAGAGAGAGGGGGAATGACATACAGCAAAGGACCACAGGGCGGAGTCATCTTCTTCTTTTTTTTTTTTTTTTTTTACTTTTTAACTAAAGAAGTAGTCCCAAGTTTCAGAGGTGGATATCTAAAATCCAAAACATAAAACTAAAAACTATGTGCATAAAACACCCATAGGGATCTCAATGCGACTTGTTACAAGTTCAACTTCAATGACTCAGCAATTTACATCGAAACTTTGGCAATTATTAGAATGCAAGAGTGTAAGTTTGAAGGAAACTGATAGTAGTGTAGTTTCAGGCTGCAGAGATAGAGCTCATGAGGGACATACGTATTCCCAAGTTAGATACTGCGTTATTGCTTGAAGCATACCATGTAAGCAGTGCAGCAGGGTGTGTACATGGCACTTTAGTCAAGGCCTGAGTCATGCTCTTTGTGAGTATCAATGTGGGTATGCGCCCACCACAGATTGTGAGCGCTTGAAGTGAGGTCAAACGTTCATGCTCTTTTCAAGTGTGCAGTGTGTGTAAGTAAGGCATCTAAACGCATCCACACATACGCTCCGCTGCAGACCTCCTTTTGTAGGTGTGAGGCCACATTGACTCTGGGCATGGATGCAATAGTGTGGAAAGTTGATAGATAAGGGAGATGTCAACTGGATTCAACAGCTGGTGAAGCCACTTTAGCCACATAAGTGCTGTGAGACATTTAACCAGGCCTGTGGCTAGCGTTTATGCTCTGTATGTGCATGTATTGCTGTAAGAGATGTCAGCAGCTTGATTTCCAGCCAGTCTCTTCAGGCACTAGAAAATGAGGCAATGTAAGTTGTTTCTTCCCACTTTGATTTCAAGTCATGCACTCAATGATTAATCCCCTGTGAGTATGCGTTTTGTCACCAAATGTACAAGTGGCTCGGTAGTTGTTACATTAATAACTTAGCAAAACAAAATTCGTTAACTCTGTGTTCGCTCAAATATTGTCTATTGTCATCTATCATGTTTATTATCTGTTGGTTGGTTGGTCATCAGTCTAACACCTTGGTCCAGACTGAAATATCTCGACAGCTATTGGATGAATGATCATAAAGATTTTGTACAGATATTCATGGTCCCCTAGCCCAGTTTTTCAAAAAATGTAATCTGGATCAAATTGATCCGGATCTGGAAATCCCAAGTTTTGCTATCCAGGATCACCTGATCCTTCTTACTTTTATGCCAGTTTTTTAAAGGAACATTGGATCGGATCACTGTGATCCAAATTTCAGGATTACCAAATCCTGTTTACCAGAGCCTTAAATGGAACCAACAGTGTAGCCTACGCGCTTAGCAAAGAACAACAGGTAGGCAAAATACCGGTGGCCACAAATAGCCATTGTTTGTTTTAATTTTAAGAAATAGAAACACTGTAATAAACAAACATTTTACATTTCTTATTTTGTTATAATGTTAAATAACAAAACAAAAACAATACTATCCAATAGTCAAAAATCATTAGATGTGATATGCTTCAAATATGAAGAAATGTATATATCATCAGTAAACATTGATTTTGTGATCATTCACTTAAAAAAAACCCTCTTTTTTAAAATTTTATTTGATTCGAAAAATCACAACTGAATCTACCCTTCTGATGGGATCAGGATAATCTTGTTTTTTTGGATCAAATAGATCCCAAACCGAGTTCAAAGTGTTGAAAAACCCAAAGGGCAGGTTTGATCCAGATCAAATGTAAGATCGGATTACATGATCTGATCTTAGTTCGGAATCCCTCTTTTGCTTTTGAAAAACCCATTTCCAAGATTTGATCCAATCCGTGATCCAAAATCCCACTGGATTACTTTTAAAAAAACTGGGCCCAGAGGATGAATGTCAGTGACTTTGGTGATCCCTTGACTTTTATTCTAGCACCACCAAGAGATTGACATTTTTTGTTTTTAGTAAAATGTCTCAAAAACTATTGAATGCATTGTCATGAAATTCTGTGTAGGCAATCATGTCATTTGTATTCACTGATCACTTAAAGTTGCTACACTATGGCCATTGTAGTACAAGGCTGCATTGGGATTGGGTCCCGCTGCAATGCATATCTCACGGGAGCGGGCGGTTTGAACTTTGCTGCGGACGGGAACGGGCTGCTAAAAAAAACACTGCGGGATCGGGATGTAGCAACGTGAGGCTTAAGGTGTTTGTTATGGTAGGTTATGGTGCAAAGGTTTTGCCAAAACAAAGTTATTATTATTAATAGCCTATAAAATGACGTGTTTTCTCATGCGGGACGGGAGAAGACACAAAATCAATGCATCTTTATTATTGTGCGGGCATAAATTCTCAGAGTTTTGCGGGTGTGGGCAGGTGTGGACATACACATTGCGGGAGCAGGCGGGAGTGTAACACACACGTTGCTGGTGCGGGCGGTAATGGTCAGATATTCGGCGGGAGCAGGATGAAGAAAACAGTCACGCGCAGGGCTCTACATTGTAGCACCACTAATTACATTTTCAAATAAATAATGCTGTGAACAATAATGCTCCCATAACGAGTAAGCCTAGTATTTGAGGAGATCTTGTCACCTTTTCACTATAGGGCGATCATCAGACAAAAATATGCTTTAATAGTGAACTTTAGGTAATAGTAAGCATTCTTCATTTATTGCATCCATCCATCCATCTTCATCCGCTTATCCGGGGTCGGGTTGCGAAAATTGACCGGTAGATCGAGAGCTTTGCCTTCTGGCTCAGCTCTCTTTTTGTCACAATGGTGCAATAAAGTAAATGTAATACCGCCCTCGCTGCGCCAATTCTCCGACCAATCTCCCGCTCCATTGTCCCCTCACTCGTGAACAAGACCCTAAGGTACTTGAATTCCTTCACTTGGGGTAAGGACTCATTTCCTACCGGGAGTAGGCACTCCATCGGTTTCCTGCTGAGAACCATGGCCTCAGATTTAGAGGTGCTGATCCTCATCCCAGCCGCTTCACACTCGGCTGCAAACCGATCCAGTGAGTGCTGAAGGTCACAGGTCGATGATGCCATCAGGACCACATCATCTGCAAAAAGCAGTGATGAGATCCCCAGCCCACCGAACTGCAACCCCTCCCCACCCCGACTACGCCTCGATATCCTGTCCATGAATATCACAAACAGGATTGGTGACAAAGCGCAGCCCTGGAGGAGGCCAACCCTCACCTGAAACGATTCCGACTTACTGCTGAGAACCCGGACACAGCTCTCGCTTTAGTCATACAGAGATTGGATGGCCCTGAGAAGGGACCCCCTCACCCCATACTCCCACAGTATCTCCCGGGGGACTCGGTCATATGCCTTCTCCTGATCCACAAAATACATGTAGACCGGATGGGCATACTCCCAGGCTCCCTCCAGGATCTGTGCGAGAGTGAAGATCTGGTCTGTTGTTCCACGACCAGGACGGAATCCGCATTGTTCCTCTTCAATCCGAGGTTCGACTATCGGCCGAACCCTCCTTTGCAGCACCTTGGAGTAGAGTTTACCAGGGAGGCTGAGAAGTGTGATACTCCTGTAATTGGCACACACCCTCTGGTCCCCCTTTTTGAACAGGGGAACCACCAACTCAGTCTTGAATGTTCAATGTTGAAGAGGCGTGCCATCCAAGATCCAGAGCTTTCAGCATTTCTGGACGGATCTCATCAATCCCTGGGGCTTTGCCACTGTGGAGTCTTTTGACTACATCAGCGACTTCCACCAGGGAAATTGACGACAATCCCCCATCATCCTCCAGCTCTGCCTCTAACATAGAGGACGTGTTAGTTGGATTTAGGAGTTCCTCAAAGTGCTCCTCCCACCGCCCAATTACCTCCTCAGTTGAGAAGACTCCTTCTTCAGTCAGACAGCTTCCCTGACCACCAGTGTCCACCACGGTGTTCATGGGTTACTGCCCCTTGAGGCACCTAAGACCACAGATCCCCACCGCAGCTTCAGCAATGAAAACTTTGAACATTGTCCACTCGGGTTCAATGCCCCCAGCCTCCACAGGGATGCACGAAAAGCTCTGCCGGAGGTGTGAGTTGAAAGTCTTTTGGACAGGGGCCTCCTCCAGACGTTCCCAGTTTACCCGCACTACCCGTTTGGGCTGACCAGGTCTGTCCAGAGTCTTCCCCCACCCCCTGACCCAACTCACCACCAGATGGTGATCGGTTGACAGCTCCGCCCCTCTCTTCAAGTGTCTAAAATATGCGGCCTCAGATCAGATGATACGATTATAAAATCGATCATTGACCTTCGGCCTAGGGTGCTCTGGTACCAAGTACACTTATGAGCATCCCTATGTTTGAACATGGTGTTCGTTATAGACAATCCATGACTAGCACCGAAGTCCAACAACGAACAACCACTCGGGTTTAGATCAGGGAGGCCGTCCCTCCCAATCACACCTCTCCAGGTGTCTCCATCATTGCTGTGCACGTGCGCGTTGAAGTCTCCCAGCAGAACTATGGAGTCTTCCACTGGAGTGCCAAGCAGGACTCCTTCCCCCACAGAGAGGTGACATTCCACGTCCCCAGAGCCAGCCTCTGCCGCCCAGGTCTGGTCCGTCGAGGCCCCTGACCTTCACTGCCACCCGTGTGGCAGAACACCCGACCCCAGCGGTTCCTCCCACAGGTGGTGGGCCCATGGGACGGAGAAGGAGGTGCCACGTTGCTTCTTCGGGCTGTCCCGGCCGGTCTCCGTGGCAAACCCGGCCACCAGGCGCTCGCTGATGGGTGCTCGCTCTGGCTTTCTCCGGGCAGGGTAACTCTTCCTCGTTGAATCATAGGGTTTTTTAATCATTCTTTGTCTGGCCCCTCACCAGAGACCACTTTGCCATGGGAGACCCTACCAGGAGCATCAGGCTCCAGACAACACAGCCTCAGGTTCATAGGGACACACAAACCTCTCCACCACGATAAGGTGATGGTTCCCGGAGAAGTTAATTTATTGCCTCCAATGTAAATAATTCTCTCATTATCACAGCAAATATTTGTATTTCCTGGCTCTCTTAAAGATATATGTCAGCATTAAAATGTTTAAAACCGACTATTTTTAGTTTTGTACTTAGATTATCCCAAATGTTTTCAACAATGTTCAAACCCAGAGAAATCTGTAATTTTATTCAACCCACCGGCAAACTATGTTTCCCAGCAGCAGGGAGTAATGTTACAACAAACCCCTTTCAACAGTCTGTGTTTACATCCATGGTTTTGATTGACAGACCATTAGCGGCAGAAAATGACATATCGTATATTTGTGCAAGACGTGGGGTTTTCATTCCATGTCTGGAACCCTGTACAAGGTGTGGGACCCCCTTCAGACCTTTTTTTTTTTTTTAAGATTATTTTTTGGCCTTTATTTGTATAGGACAGCTGAAGATGTGAAAGGGGTGAGAGAGGGGGAATGACATGCAGCAAAGGGCCGGAGGTCGGAGTCGAACCCGCAGCTGCTGCGTTGAAGAGAAAACCTCTATATATGGACGTGCGCACTACCAGGTGAGCTACCCAGGCACCCTAAAATCTCTGTTGAGAGTCTTTGAAGCATAACAATAGAAAATCCATATGTTTGACTGCCCCGTTATTTCTTTCCATCTCGCACTCCTTTGACCACAAGTTGTCAGGCAGTAACTCCGTCTCTATGGAAACAATGTGCTTTAAACCAAGCAGCAAAGTGTAGAGGAGGATAAAAACAATGCAGTGAGGAGGAGGGGTAGATGGCTTGCAGCTTCTTCATGCTTCATGCTAAGATAACATAATTTCGAGGAAAATGGTGGGTTTTCCATGTCACTTTTTCACACACTGTACTTACTTTATGATATGGTCCTTACATTTTCCTGGATCCTTAAACACTATCAAAAAGAGCTCCTTGCAGCTGAATTATCAAGCAATGAAAAAGATAATTTGACAAAAACATAATAGGAAACCATTCTTAATATTCTTTGTACATGTATGTTTCATTTGCATGGGTTCAACTATGTCCAATCCTCAAGAAGGCACAATAATTGCATATATAATCAAGGACAAAATACAGAAAAGTGATACAGTATTGCCTCTGAAAAGTTTTTTTTTTCCTTAATAATCTATTACTGGATTACTCCATTGCACATTGTGCTCATGAAATGATGAAAAATCTGAATTGCATTCTGGGTAAGATGCATCCCTAGAGGTTGACTTACTCCCTCAGTTCTTGAAGCCTTGATCTCACGAAAGTTCCTTTGAGTTTTCAGAGTAATGGAAAGGCACCTAAGGTGGCAGCTGTGTTTCCTTAAGGTGATGATCCCAGGAGAAGTCAACAAGTGTGAGAGAAGAAAGGCAACCTGGTCTAGGAGTTAGAAAAAAGGGATGGAGAAAACGAGACAACAATAGAGACCAAGAATTACAGGGGAAGGAAGTCAGATGGATGATTTAGAGCAACAAAAGATGGAAGCAGTGTGAGGATGAAGATGGAGGAGGAAGTGAAGGATCAAGTGCAAAAAACTGGATGTTTGGCAGAGGAGATGAAGAGTGAAAACTGGCTTTGCTTTCCCTGCTTGAGGAAAAGTGTTTGACTATGGAGAAAACGGGCATCAGTTAACAAAATTGTTCTTGGAAGATTTTATATAGCTTCCCCCCCCCCCCTGCATTATATCATAAGGACAGGCCGAAGCTTTTGTTATGACTGGATTTTGCAGGATCACTGAGTCACAGCAAAGTGTATTATGTTATCTTCCACAACAATAAGTCTATCAAATATAAAATGTGAAACAAACTAAAATGTGGTTCGCCTTTACCATTACTTCTAAAGAAGGCAGTAATAAAACACTGCAGGTGTATTCATTTTACAGTTCTTTTGAGCCGGTAATATATTTGGCTCACCTTTAGTAGAACCAGTATTTCCAGAACAGGCTTTAAATGGAGGAAAATAGTATTGATTTTACACTGTTTTTAAAACACTAGCACTGTTAGCTGCACAATATTTTGAGCCTCCTTTAGACACATTTTGATAAAAGTGAAAACCACTTTTCAAAATAATTACTGTTGATAAAGTACAACACATCACAAGTCATTTAGAAAGTTATGACTCATTTTAAGATAGTTATTGCAGCATAGTAATGTTTTATGAAGCCTGAATCATTTTTAAAAGCTTAAATGATAAATCAAATATTTAAGTCCCCCTTTTTCTTTACAAGACACTGGTTGAAAAGTGAGCTTCTGCCAAGCTGTGATTTCTGAGCCCAATTTCCATACTGCAACTTCCCATCCTACAACCACCAAATCAAACAAGTCTGCACTTCAGTCAGTAATTGGCTCCTGCTGTCAGACCAGCAAACATCATATATGAGCAAAGAAGAGCCACCCATAACTCAGTCCTCTCTTGTAACATTTATTCATAAAGACAGTTGTGTCAGTGAAAAAGACTTCTAATAATAAGCAGGCCTGCCATTGGGAATTATGGACAGGGGGACTAACCAAATTGGACTCTTCATCCACACCCACACCTGCTAGCACCATAGGCATGGTTGGTTCTTGTCTCATCCCCAATTACTTTTTTCTTTTGTTTTCCCTTTTTTATTTATTTATTTTGTTAGTTTGTGGCAATTATTTTAGCATTTTAACATAAAGGTATTGTTTTTGCCCAACTTGTATTTAGTTAGTTGTTTGTTTGTTAATTAATATTATTTGAATTGCCTTGGCCTTTGAACACACTTTTGGAGTCTTTTTTAAATCTGAGTTTTGGTGTATTACCAAGTGTGTCCAGTTTGGTTACTAAAGGCCTAAGATTCTTGTGGCCTTTAGAGGCCATGATGATAACAAGAGATGTTTATAACCAACAAGATCACTACCAACCACTTGTAGGTCTGAAAAAGTTCAGTTTAAGTTTTGCTCAGGAGTATTGCACTTTAACTGATTTGAAGAACTTCACAGAACATTATTTGACTATAATCTTAATGGATGGATGGATAGATAGATAGGTAGATAGATTTTTATTGATCCCAAAAAATGGGAAATAACGGTGTTGCAGCAGCAAAATATCAGACACACAGCACACACACAGAGTAAACATTAAATAATAATAGAATACTACACGAGCAATATTTAAAATATATACAATTTGGAAATAAAATGTACAACTGTTTCAATAGATATAGATAAACTTAATGTGCAAGTTGGGGTGTTCCAGGTCTTGAAACTGAAGCTACTAATACTGATGTCTCATGTGGTCAGGATAGATCTGTCTATAAAGTGTGTGTCTGTGTTTGCGCGTGTCTGAGTTTCTCTGTGCTGTAGTTATTACAGTTAGCAGTCCTGTGGGTGTCATCCATCAGTTTCATCACTTGTACACCGACTGACAAATTAAACTGGCTCACGTCCAACTTGGAGCCTGCTGTGTAAAGCCTTCTTCCCCTTTCCCTTTCTTTCTCTTGCCCTCAGCCTCACTTATAGTTTGGGTTTTCTCATCCTCTCTCAATCTGCCTTCCAGTCTTCTCTGTCATTTCATGTCTGTTTTTCTGTTTTCTGAGTGTCACATATAACCTTGTCTTGCCTCTCCTGCTTGCCTGTGTTTTTGTTTTTTCTTCTTCTTCTAGTTATTTTCTGATCCTTTTGAAAATCCACTGAAATTGCCTTAATCAGTGGAATTGGAAAATTACTAAAATTTCTTTAATCAGTACGTTTGCAAATTTACTAATTTACAAAGGCGGCTCATTAATAAATCAGCTCCTAACTACCTTCCAGGCAAATTGTGAAAGCTGAGTGGGCACAGTTCAGTGATGGGATTTCTCTGAATTTATCAAGTAAAAAAGTAAAAAAAAAAAAAAATGGTTATAGTGATTTTGACTAAAACATTTACTTGAGGCTACGGTTCCACCTCAGACTGTACTACTCACAATAATGTGATTAAAAAACTGTATTTAGGCCTATTATAAGTGCAAAAGGAATCATGGAAACAACATTGGAATTTAAGAAAAGTGTGTGTGTGTGTGTGTGTGTGCTGTTGATACTGCTGACGTTTTACTGGAATACTGAGGTAAATGCACACTGTAAATGTTTTAGTGCAGTTGCTTTCCTATGGTGATTTTACAGTACATTAAACATCAAGTTCAAATTGTAAGCAAAACAACTCTGTTTGCTGTTACAGTATTTATTTTATACTTGTTATTTATCTTCAGTGGGGAAATTGCAATTTAAAACATTACATCACATTTTCATTATTGTAGTTTTTTATTTAAAGAATCACTTTTATCTACTTTTTGTTTGGAGTGTGAAAGTTTTCATGCAGCACTGCCCCCAGAAATTAAGTGAGCTTTAAAGTAATTGTAAATAGTAATTGTGATTCTGATTCATAATCAAACTCTTAAGAGCACATCTGCACCTGAAAAACTGCATAATTATTACACAGTATTTTGAAACTAGTGATCTGATACTGTGAGAGTGAAAAACTGATTCATACAGGTAAAAAACATTTTTTAATCGTTCACAGCATCTATTCTCCTCACAAAATGACATTGTCATGTGTGCCCCCAATAATGAATTGAGTTAGGAGAACTCCCAATAGAAAGAAATGGAAACGAGAGCTGAGCCCTGAGGGGAACACAATTAATTGGGAGAGTTTGGGACAACATTTTCCATTGTTCCAAGAACCCAAATCACCAGCAGATCCACTTCAACATATGTCATAGGCAGTGTTGGTCAAGTTACTTGGAAATAGTAATTAGTTACTGATTACTGATTACTTCTCCAAGAAAGTAATCCAGTTACTTTACTGATTACTTGTTTTCAAAAGTAATTAGTAGTTACTTTACTAAGTTACTTTTCAAAAACATGATACACGACCTGAATAAAACAGTGGAAATTGGCAGCATGTCCTCAACAATATAGCCAGCGACGAGCTTCTTCAGTTCAGCGGCACTAAGTCGGCACTGTCGCTTTTAAGTCTATTTTCACCTGATTAGCAGGAGAGGGGCCCTCGGAGGTTCACCCGGTAGAATTGGATGTAGCCGCAGCAGTCATGTCAGTCGGGGGTTCAGGTTTTTTTTCAGTGAGTTTAACATTCCTGTATCAGCTTGCTAGGTGCTTGCTCAGATTTGAGGTGGAATTTTTCGCTGTAGATAAAAGTTTTCTTCCCACGCAGCGTGTACAGCGGATGCTGATGTTTTTGTCACCTTTAACCGAGTCAAACTCGAAGTAATGTTGGTACTTCCAAGCATTAAACGCTGCATGGTCCTGCTCTCTCCCGCGCTCCATGTTGTCTCTTGTTCAACACTACACATGTCGGTGTTTACCACTGATGTCGCGGCACTCATACGTCATTGTCACTCACGAGACAGTCTCATGAAACAAAATCACAGTTAAGTAATGCAGTAACGCAGCCTGTTTACGGGGAAGTAACAGTAATCTAATTACTGTTTTTGCAATTGTAATCCCTTACTTTACTCGTTACTTGAAAAAAGTAATTGGATTACAGTAACACGTTACTTCTAACGCATTACTGCCCATCAGTGGCCATAGGACATATTGGACTCCTCAGAAAAGATACGTTTTTAAAGTCATTCCCACTCCCTATTGCACGTTCTGCCAACCTGAACAAACTGGAACTTTCCTGCACGTGGTCTGGGAGTGTGAACAGGTGCATGAGTTCTGGAATAAAACAACATCAATAATATCTGATGTGATAGGATGTCGAATTCCTACTGACCCGATTGTTTTGTTACTTAATGACGACTCTAAATTACACCTGCTTGGGAGACTGAGGAAAATTTGGCTAGCTGGATCAACTGCAACCAAGAAAATGATAGCTCAACGCTGGCTTCTCCCCTCGCTTTGTATAAAACAGTGGTTAGCGTATTTTCTAGACATAGTTATACTTGAGCTCTCTACAGCAAGGATTAATAAAGCCAAGTCATCAACTCTAAGCATGTGGAAAAGCACAGCAGCACAAATATCAGACCTAATGACCTCAACACCAGGAGAGCGACTAGGCAAGGTGTGATTTCTGTTTGTTTTTTGTTTTCCTCGAGACTGCAGAGGGTGGGGGGTGGGAGAGGGTTTTTGTTCTTGTTCATTTTGTATTTTTCTGTTCTGTGCACCATCCAATATTACCTGGCACATATTGTGGAATTTGTTCTGTATGTCTGAATGATAAATGGTGCTAATAAAATATTGATCTAAAAAAATAAATAAGGAATTGAGTTTGGTTCATAAGAAGCCACTTCATTGTTGAATTGTCATAACTCAGACTATGTTGTTCAAAAGAATCAAACTGTTCATGGCTCACAAACCAGTATTTACTGGACTCTCTCTGCTTTGTTATCTCCTCTTGCTCTGCCTCCCGTATGTTTTAATTTTTATTCTTTTGCATCTGCTTTCCCTCAAACTCACTCCACTCCTTTGTTGATCTGTCCCTTCCCTTCTTTTAAACCTTTAGCTTTTTTGACACAAATTCTTGCTGAGGGGGTTGGTCTGACAAAATTAAATGAGGTTTGATTTCTTTTTTTTTACTTTAATTGATTTACCCAAGCTGAGATGGTCACAGTGAATGGCCGTGCTGAATAACTTGCGTATCGAACACAAATTCTCTCTGCCTGTGAAATCGATGGCAGAGGACTTATTGGAGTAAGTGTTTGCCTCAGCACTAAATGGATGATGTTTTTCTTTTCTTTGTGTTAGTCAGTTACACTTCCTTTCTGATGCATTTTCCATCTGCCAGCATACCTGGCTGTGATTCCTTCTGTCTCTGTAGTTTCATTTAACCTCTCTTGCTCTTTAGTTTGTATTTTGGCCCATATCTCTGCTTTGAAGCCAAGGTTAGAAAAGATCAACATTCCTGGTGTGTTGCTTCTACTATATCTATGTTTGGAGCCTGATAACACTTTTCCAGTCAAAGCAATATTTTTCACCTGCATTGCTGTGAGGTCTGGCTCTACATTGAGTGGTGAGGTAATCCTCTCTCAATTCTCTCACTATCTCCGTCTTACTGAGTCTTGATGAATGCAACTCTCTGACTTTATCACTCTTTTTGTCGCCGTCTTCTGTCTTTCCACTTGCCTATGTGTCTTCCCTTGCTCTCTCTGCCTCTTTCTCTCTCTCTCTGCATATATTAATGCAGGTTCTGCTTCCATGCTTAGCTATTCATAAAGCACTAGTAATCCAGGAAAAATGATTCAGAGACATTGTTGTTGTGGATGTTGAACATGGGCACGCTGTTTGTTTTGCCAGTCTGGGCTGTGTTTCCTTCTGCACAGCTGACTGAGCCAGATCTGCACCGGTCCCAGGCTAATTTTGTACAATGTAAATCTCTGAGTCTTTGTTGAAATTCTTCAACTAACATCTGACTTTGTAACACCTGGATATGTCTCTGAGTAACTGCCTTCCTGTTATTGACCTCTGCCCTCTGGTCTCAAGGGTCACCACTGCGCCATCTTTGATGGAAGCAGTGCTTTTTTTGCAGTGATTTTTACTTTCTTTCCTGGCCCCTTTGTTGTCTTTCATCCTCAAGTTGTGTCTTTTTGCCCTCCCACTCAAAATTAGGAACTGTGAAGGTTTGTAATATCGGTAAAGATAGTCACCGTCATCGCTACAAATACTCTAAAACGAATATCCATTATTCTCAATTTATTTAGATTCAAGTATTTGTGCATGTGCCAATGTCTCTAAATATGTCTTAAAGCTACAATTGTTCAGGGCTAGACTAACATACACTATCTGAAAATACTTCTGTGTTTATTTAGATAACTGTGTGTGTGTGTGTGTGTGTGTGTGTGTGTGTCATAGGTTTTGGGGGAACAACAGATGATTAATTTCAAACCTTCCAGGTTCTTAGGCAGGAAATACAGAGAGATGTGTGGCTGTAGTTATTAATTCAATGAACCTACCCTGCTGTAGTGCTCCCCTACCTGGTAGTAACCAGCACCATACATACAGTATGCTGTTGACAAACACAAAATACATTAAAGCTGTATTTTTCTTATTTGGAGAAAATTAAGTCAAATGAGTTTAACCATTTCATCACGAGCAAACGTTAAAGCTGCACTAATCAATATATAACGATAATGGGTCTAAATTCTGCATGTAATGTGAAAGTTGTTGCTTGTAGTGACAAACATGGATTTATCACCAGACTTTGCAGTTCCCCTAAGCTCTATAGAGTGTTTTAGAATATTTAGCTCTTTAGCCCTTTAGCAGTTTTCATCAACTGTGTTTCCAGCCGGAGCAGGCAGCTCTGATGACCCCAAAACCTACCTGCCCAGCACCAAATAGTGGAGAAGTTAATCACCACCGTAGCTGGTGAACATAGTGAAGCATTTAGCAGCTAAAGAACTAGATGTTTTACCTCAGTAATGGTAGAGACCAAAACAGAACTTAAAGGAGATGCATCTGGTTTAATTCTAGCCGGAGACTTTTGTTGCATGTCATTCCCCTCTCGCTCCTCTCCTTTTGTTTATCGGTGTTTTAAGCCCCCAACGTCTCCTTCCAGGCAGCGCTGCCTGGAAGGAGGCAATGAATTAGGCAATGGTTAAGGTTAGGGTTAGGTGCCTTGAAGTCAATGGTTGCAGCGCTGCCTTGAAGTCGATTAGTCAATGGTTATAGTTAGGGTTAAGGTTAGGGTTAGGTTCCTTAAAGTCAACGGTTGCAGCGCTGCCTGGAAGGAGACGTTGGGGGCTTAAAACACCATCAAGCTCTCCTTTCTCGAGTGACTCTCTACTATCATGCATCCAATATAAGCAAAAACAAAATGTCAAAACAATTTGAGCCGTTGTTAAAATACAAATATTGATAAGGGCAATTTTAAGAAACAAAAACATATGGAAGAATTGTCCTAAAACAGACATGTGACAATCTACTTTGACAGCAACCTGCCTTGTAGTGCTATAAATAAAAGAACATATTTGTCAGGGTACATCAACAATGATTGGAATTGACCCTGCAGGTAAAACACACAGATTTGCAGAAGTAGCATGAACATTGCAAAGAATAATTCAACAGTAATGAAGATTTGTGCACACGTTGATGGGGAAAAATAACATCCACACCGTACATTCATCAAGCTCCCTGTGTGCGCTTTACATGCTCATATTTCATGCAATTTGGGCGCTTATCTGGCAACCAAAGTTTAAGATGTTAATCTGCCTGCCAATTCTGCTCCTTACAAAATTAGATTACTTCAAAGGATCCCAGATAGTGATTCAGTTTGGTCTTTCCTGACAGAACATTCTGATTTCATGTTTGAGAACCGCTTTCTCATCACGATTTGTTATGAAACCCTTCTAACTACTGCTATTTCTGTTATCAAGAAATCAGGCTCGGATCGTGTTGTGTGTCCTCAACTTGTGTTTCATTTCCGTAGCCTGCTGTGACATTCTCCAAAAAAGGTCACTTTAGTTAAAGCAGCCATATTATGCTCATTTTCAGGTTCATAATTGTATTTTAAGGTTGTACCAGAATAGGTTTACATGGTTTAATTTTCAAAAAACACCATATTTTTGTTGTACTGCACCGCTCTCTCTCACTGCTGCAGATCCTCTTTTCACCTGGTCTCTGTTTTAGCTACAGAGTGAGACCGCTTTTCTTCGTCTTCTTCTGTACTATCTTTGATTGCACTTGCACATGCCCAGTAGCTCAGATGTAGATCATGTCAGCTAGCTAGCTCCATAGACAGTAAAAGAAAGGCTGTTTCTACAACTTCGGTCAGTTACAAGGCAGGATTAGCTGGGAGACTTCTAAATGAGGGCACACATGGAAGTAGTTCTTTTGTAGATTATGGTGAACTTGTGTGTGTTGTAGCAGTGCTTTGCTATTGAGAACGAGGTAGCGTGCTAGCGTTAGCATGCTAGTGTTAGCATTAGCGTTAGCATGCTAACGCTAACGCTACGAGCTAATGGTTGCGGTTAGCCTGCTCGTTTCGGCTTGTGACGTCACAAGCCGTGCCGATTTTGAACAGCTCACCCAGAGACTGAAGGCAGGACACATTCAGAAACTGTATCTCACTCTAAACAGCATGGATGGATTTTTTTCAAAGTTTGTATGTGTGTGGAAGCACCAGAGACACAAAAGAACACCCCAAATCCCAGAAAAAGTGTTTTTTTCATAATATGGGCACTTTAAAGATAAAATATTGACAATCCTTACACCTTTTTTATTTTTTATATTATATACCAGATTGGAATTACATTTAAATTAAGATTTAAAATATCAGTACTGTTTTGGTATTTCTCTCTTGATTTGGGATGTCCAATTCCCCCCTTCTCACACTCATTTTAAAGATTGAGGCTCTGCTCGAGTCATAAGAAGACAGAAAAAGAGATGATTGGCTGTGTTTGAAAACATTTTGTCAAAACCATTTCTATCCTTCCTCTGTGGTCTGGTTGAGTCTGTGAATGGTCTGTGCTTTGTTGGCTTTGCTGACTCACAGGGAGACGGAGACAAAAGTCCTGCGCCTTGTGGGGGAGAACAAAGAACACCAGAGTCTGCTGGAAAACTTTGATATGTTTTCTTTCTTGTTAAACTCCAGAACTCTTGTGGAAGTGCTGCAAATAAGACAAGCTCCATACTTTTTCAGTTGTTGCTTTCTTGTTCACTTTCAGTGTCTCATTTGCCCTTTCTAACTCATATTGATTTAAATGGAGGGAAACAGAAGCTTGGAATGGATGCTCCATTCTGCATAGCAGCTCTCTTCCCTTCCTTTCCAGGATGCCCTATGTTCTGCTGAGTCATTTACTGTTGTGCCACAGTTAATGCAGCTCAGAAAACCACCAACAATGAATGGCAGAGCTGAATTCCTTGCCAGGGTGCACAAGCACCAACCGATTTTCCTTTCCTTTGAAAAATGTAAACCCAAATCTAATCTTGTCCCCTGCTATCAAATTAGCAATTAAAATTGCAAACAATACTGTGGCTAGTTTCGCTGTTCTGTGTGCCACCCTGGGGCAAACTGGCCTTGCATTTCCAAAGATTTTTAAATGTCACAGTCAGAAGTTGAAAAAGACCATTATCAGTGACATTTTATTGTGTGTGTGCGTGGGTGTACAAACACACATACATTTAGAGTAAATTCTGTTTGCCCAAATGCAAATACTCAACCTTAGGCTGTTTGAGATTGGTGTGTTCATCACTTGTTTTGTACTCCACTTGTGTGGTGACTCTCGACCCCAGTCTCACCCCCTGAGGTAGGCATTCATTTCCTAAAAAAGGTAGCAGATATGCTCTTCATTGTGTCCTTTGCAAATACATAAATATAAAACTATTAAAGCTGCTTCTGCTAAAATGCATGTGCGGATGTGGAAATCGGGCTGCTAATGAAGTAAATAAGTGGATTATGTTTCAAAGATCTCTCTCATTTGAAGCCACACTGGTTGCTATGGTTCAACTTGTGTTAAAATGTTAATAAATAAAAATCTTCTAGAACAGCTGCAGTCAACACAGCCAAAATGTCCTTTTCTGACCTGTCTCTTACTGTCATAAACCTGGAGTTTGATTTGAAGAAGGTATACTAACCCACAGGCACTGGTAGGAATTTATAGGGACCCGTAACAAGATGTGACTCTGGACACATTAAAAAACTCCATCAATTTCAGACTTTATGGTTCTCTTCCCCCCCCCCCCCCCTCACCCCCCCCTCTCACTGGAGCCAAGGGCTGCCTGACTCATTACCTCCACTCTACTCACTCCACTTCCTTTATGTGTTGCCTTCAACCATCCGGAGCCCATTAGGTAATGCACTGTATGGTATAAACTGTTGTCGTTGGGGTACAGTGTAAAAGTGTTAGGCTATTAAATTCAAACATAAATTTAGATTGTTAACTCTGAACTAGATTGACAAAACAATCTGTAACTCCTAGCTGAATGGTGATACCTGTAGCAGTGGGGCTAGCACAGTAACTTGAGACCATGCTTTCACATTTCTTGACTGTGGATAAAGTAGATCCTGGGGGGATCCTGAGGCTTTCCCAGGCAAGAGCAGATATGTAATCCCTCCAGCATGCTTTGGTTCTGCCCTGTGGTCTCCTCCCAGTTGAACAAGCTCAGATTGCCAGAAGGGAAGTGACATCCCAACCTGATGCCTCCACAACCTCATTTGGCTTCTTTAAATGAAAAGAAGCAGCAGTTGTACTCTGAGGCCCCTCCAGATTTCGTCAAATTGGGATTGAAACTGGGATTGTCAGATTGTCAGGCCATTTGAGCCCTTCACTTTGAGGCTCAGCTCACAGCTCACCACAACAGTTCGGTTGGAATTCCTGATCTATTTCCCAGTCGATATCACCATTCATCTTACTCTGAGGGCCCTATTTTAACAATCTAAGTGCGCGGTGTGAAGCGCCTAGTTAAACGGTGGAAAAAAAGGTCAGTGCGCCAGGCGCATGGTTCAGAAGGGTTGTACTCAGTGTCTTAATTAATCATAGGTGTGTTTTGGGCGTAACATGCAATAAAACAATCAGAGTGTCATCTCCCCATTCCCTTTAAAAGCCAGGCGTGTTTGTAGCTTGGCGCATTGCTATTATGATGGTGGATTTGCTAAGCAGGAAGGAGAGATTTTTAGGAGAAGAAACTGATCTGCTCGTACGTGAAGTGAAAGCGCGCAAGCAGATCATATATGGCACGAGCACTATGCCACCAAAACTCCACAAGGTGAAGCAGGCGTTAAAATGACAATGAAATGCTGCGTTATTGACTTTAGACCAGGTTTTCGTTGGTCAATGGCGCAATCACTTCCCGCTGCCTCAGGATACCAATACGCCAAGCATTCACCTGAACACACCTCCCTGTAAAACCAGCACGCCCATGGGCACACAGATGGGCGCAGGTACAATTGCTATTTAAACAACGTGGGCGCTGGACGGGAAATTGACACCTGCTTCGGTCTTAAAGGCCCTGAGTCACCAACAAGATTTGAATACATTTGAACTTAACGCATCTCAATCTACAAATCCCAACAGAGATCACAGCCCCAATGAAGTTACCAGAACATCTTTCCCTTTGGTCTCTCAAACTCTTCTTACACCCCAGTTTTTGCTTCCATGACCCCTGAGGTACTCTTTTGCTGCTATACTGTTTATGAATACTGCTTAAAGAAATAGTTTTTAGAAGTAGTTTTTTTTACTCACGTTATTGCTAAGAGTCAGAGGAGATTGGAACAAACAATGGAGCCAAGGCCACGGGGCAATTATTTTGGCCTAAATACTTGTCTTGTCGTTACCGTGAACATCCATGCATTTTTTTGGCTTCTATCTCTACAGCATTGTATTTACATCTCAATGGTGTTTAGCACCTCTATGGGTAGACTATAGCAAGCGCTGTCATGATCCTCTGTCAATCATAGTGAGGATTTACGGTATATCCAGTAATAAGCCCACTGACCCACAGAAAGATATGTCAAACCCCAGTAATAAACCTGTAAACCACCAATCATAGGGGGGGAAACAACAGCAATACTGGGTTGCATCAGCTGTGAATCAATTTATGGATTAAAGCAGGAGGCCAAAAGCTACGGTGCAGGATATAAATTCTGCAAATGAAAATGGAGGTGGATATGAATGGTTGGGCTGGTGTATGTGTGTGTGTGTGTAAAGCTGTGAATAAGGAAAAGGAGGATCCTTGGATGACATCGGGGCTGCTACGAGTCATCAGTTCCCAATACTGCTATTCATGAATCACTTTAACAAAAGGCTGTGGAGTGTGTGCATGTTTGAATGTATGTGTGCCGCTTCAGGAGAGCCAAAAAAAGAACCTTACACTGAAGTGTACAGATTATAGGCATAGCTACGCATCAACTCCCTTGAGTTATGGATTGACTTTCTCTATCTGTCCGCTCATCCGACTGTTTGTCTGTCAAACCTAAAATCAATCATGACAAGGTAAAACTTTCTGGTTCTGGTTGGTCTGTGACTATGGCATAAATTATGTATTTAGATTTAAAATGTTAAAGGATCTCAGACATAACTGAAATTAACTCGCCGTCTGTCTTAAATTCTGATTAGTTCCACTTTAAAAAGGGAAATTGCTGTGGAGAAGAAAGCCCGTTCTAAGCAGATAAAAGTTAAATGAAAGAATAACAGGGGAGGATCCTGTCTGTCTTGGAGATTACCAATTAAGACTGGGCTTAATGTGTAGTGAGTCTGCAATCAATGTTAACTTGTTCCTTTGTTGGAATAATTAGTTGGCTCTTTCTAAGTTTGACCTCCAAACACGTCTGCACCCTGTAAAGGTCACTGCCAAGTCTCTTGATTACAGGTCCAAAGAAATCTCTGAGGACTAACTGAATTACAGGTGTAATTTTGCCCCCACCTTGCCATGGGTATATATGTATATATTAGATGTTAAGGGTCCATCGCAAATACCTTGTGAATCCCAACCATTCTCTATAACTGTAGTATCTGTTGTCCTTGCTAACTGCAGTGCATGTTCTAGAGATGTAAACAGATATGAACAACATCCAAATATTTGCAGAAATATTCGCAATGGAGTGTAAATGTCCATTAATCTGTTAAGAAATCATAGAAAAAGGTGCCCCCTTCAGATCCCACAAAAAAACATCAGCTTCCTACTTTTATCAAAAGTAATCCAGGTGATTGCTACAGTGTATAGTGTAAACAGAATCTAGTAGCCAAACAACCATTTTTCCTGATGATTTTCCCAAAAACAAATTCAGACATTGAGATGCATTCATCTTCAATAACTTTTAATCAGTGCAGGATAAAGCTTGGCCAATGTTGCACAGTGTTATTTTTACCTCATGATTTAATATTTAAGCCCGGGCACTTTAACTTCCCTTTGAGTTTTTGACTTGACGATGCAAACCAATGAAATGACCCCTGTCTCAATAGTACATGAAAAGAAAACTAACCCCATTTTTCATTAACACTCCAGAGCAACTTTACATTACCATTCCCCTGCTACCATTATATACATTACCTTTAGTATGTTAGAAAAATCCTGCAATTCTGACTTATATTTTCAAACCTCCAAATGTTAATTTTCATCATTATTTTTTTTTGAAGGTGGGGTTCAAATACAAATCATTCTTAATGATTTGATTAAGTTATGTACATGGTTACTATTATTTTGTAAACTCTTTATTTTGTATAAATGGAAATTAAGCAGTTTAGAAGACTTCCATTAGGATTTATTGACTTCTACAATAAATTAAAAATAAATAGAAACCGATAGCAGCTCTGTGTAAAATATACAGTATCGCATGGTGCTATGATCTTGTTTTTCCAGAATTTAAACTGACGAAATGTTAAAATACTGAGCTGCGAATATATATAAAAACATAACACACAATTTCTACTATAATTTCTGTTGAACAGTACAATGGGTCATTGTTGACCAATTTTATTTCCTGGTTGTTTTTCTCTGGTGTCCACTAAATCACACTTTAGTAGAAGGATAGCAATAACCTAGAGCTAGAACCTAGAGAGGTCGTTGGTGTGATTCCCTGGAGTGGTTTTGGAAAAAATTAGGTGAGCAAAGTAAAAGATCTCTCTGTTTCACTAAGAAGCTATTGGACTCAGAAACCTTGAGCAAGGGGTTCAGACAAGAGAGTAGACACTGCACTTTGTGAATGGGCAAAACACAACTTTGCTTTGCTAAAAAGGAGGGAAGGACCACTGTCTCTGGATAACCCAGTGATGCTGTAGTAAAGCTGCTGTTTAAAGTCACTGTTGTGAGACAGTGTGCGGATCAGCAGGCAAGTGCTTGCACTCTGAGGAGGGGAGCTCTCCGTGGTGCTGCTGCACACACTGCTGCTCCTTGTAAAATCACTCGATGCTCTGCAGTCAGTTGAGAGTTGTTGCTCCACAGCCTTCTTGTAGTTTAGGCTGAAAGCTATCCCTGGTGTTGACAGCCTTTGTGCTCCCTACTAACATTCAACTCGCGGCTTAGACAGAAACTTATTATTTTACCTAAACAGTCCTATAAAACCAGTTTTTGAACTCATCTGAGGGTACAGCAGCTAGTTCAAAAGTTTGTTTATGAGATTTGGGAGTTTGAAAAGGCAGCAAGTTTGCTCCCTTTTGCACAACAGCGACCAATCTGCCGCCTGTCAGATGCAGAATCGTGTTTATTTTATTGTTCCCCAGGCAAGATGTAAAGAATTGATTTGTCCACAACAGTGGATTACGATACATCTCCATGTGTTTACAGCTGCCAGTGTCTCACAGTGCACAGAGCTGCTGAAAGCCTGGTCTCCATACATTTTCTCTCCAGTAGTCCTGTTTTCACAGTGAAGCTGCGGAGTTTCCAAAACTGTTGTCTGATGTCCACCAGTGATGTTAAGTATGCTTAAAAATGTAATTATGTGTCACTTTGGAGGCCCATTGGAGCAATTTGCGAGCAATTAGGAGGAGCAACTTGGCTCCTCCTAAAAAAGAATAACCTATCATGAAAAGAAAATAGCTTAAAAAAGGTTAGTGCCAGAAACCAGGGTGCAGCCCCGTCACATACAAATGGCCAAATTACATTTTTGTCTAAAAAAACAATGGCTGATGGAATTATATACCTGTTAGTGCCAAATCTGGGGTGGTAAAACCACCATCCAAATTAAACTCACCGTGTAGAGATTATTGTGCAGTTCCAACTTGAAACAAGATAATTTATTTTAATTTACACAAAATTAATTTCTGGCGTACATTCACAGTTTTTTTCAATAGTTTTATTTTTTTTATTTTATTTTTTAAGATCACTTTTTAAAATCTTTTTTAAGATTATATTTTTCTTTCATTGATAGGCTAGTTTGAAGACAGGAAAGGGAAGAGAGATGGGGATGACATGCAGCAAAGGGTCGCGGGTCAGATTCAAACCCAGGTCGCTGCCAAGGACTCTCTACTGGGTGAGCTAGAGGTCGCCCCCTCAGTAGGTTTTTGTTAAGATTACTGAACCAACAGATCTTGTAAATATTAAAACTGACTGAAAAAAGATAGTATAGAAACATTGCCCACCATATTTCAAGAACATAGTGTTTTATCAAAACAAAAAAGTATCAACAAGTGTGTAAAGCACCGCTTTATTTATTGGCAGGGGGGTCAGACTGGTTTTCTAATCAATTCAGGGATGATGTTATTTTCAAATGTATTTTTTCCAGTTTTATCCTCTTTCAATGCAGAGGAGTCTTGACAGTGTTTGAGATCTGAAGGGCCTGCTGAATTATAAGTGGAGTCCCCCTCCTTAATTCTGTCTGCAACTCTCCCTCTTTCATTTTTACTTTCTCCCTCTTCAGCTTCTCTTCACATTTTCTCATGGCTTCACTCAAGCTGAATATAGTTGTTTTGTAAATGTTTTCTATCCAGTTTTAACATTTCTCTCTCTCTCTCTCTCTCTCTCTCTCTCTCTCTCTTTCACACTGTATATGTCAGTGTAAGTCTCTCCCAGTCACACACATACATGGCCTCAGGCAAAACACAGGCAGTTGTCTGTTATTCCAGACAATAAATAGAGGATAAACATCATTTTGATGGAGTTCCTCCAAGGTTTTGTGCAGTTACCAATCTATTTCTCCCCCTAGTTGACCCATTTGCTCTAGTGGCATCTTTTGTGTATATTGGTCCCAGGGCAAGCAAAAAGAGAGGTGAAATGCAATTAGGACATTTATGACTTAATCTTTCTGTTAATGGTATAAATTCAGGGAGTAATATATGAATCATTTGAAAGCTGGAACCACCAAATGTTTAGTGTTTTTGCTTGAAAAGACTGAAATACCTTAATAGTTGGCAACAATTTCCGTTCATTGACTAAGGGGTATATCGACTAACTGTTTCAGCTATGACATGTGAAGGAATGATTGACAGTTTTAAAGGGAAAAAGGGTGATTTCAAATTTCTTATTAATCTCCATAGCATATACCAGTTTTATAAATTAAAAGACCCATCTTCCTGTTAAGAAGTAAATGCACGGTTGCCTTTTTTTTTTTTTTGGATTAATGGACGAAAAGAAAATGGAGATAGCTGGATGCACATTTATATCCCCTATTTCTCCCTGCATTTGTTATACTGTAGTAGAGAAGAATAATAGATACAGTACATTTACTGGGTTTATACGTGAGGGAAAATGACTACAGAGGCACTACCGTTTGATTCTGTCCGTTGACAATTTGCAGCAATAATGTGGAAACAATAAGGTGCTCACAAGATCTCAAAATGACTGTAGTAATAATCCAAATAGGGAAGGAAACCACCCAAAGCCGTCAATACCCAACCAGTACTCATAAGGAGCAAAAACAAAACAAAAAGTGATGATATCTGTTAGGAGCTATGCAGGTACATGCAGCTTCTGAAGTCTTTTCCATTGTCAGTGAATACAGAGTAGGAGGCTGTAACAGTTTCTGTTTGCCAAGATCACTGTGACAAACATTAAATCAGTCCTTCAATTTAGTTTGACATTTGGAGAGTTTTACTGTAGTAAGTTGACTGCCATCTTAATACAATGTGACACCTACTCTCACAAAATAATGTGGGTCATGGAAATAAAATTGAACATAGAAACTCAGTAACCTTGTTATATGTTGTTATATTGGCCTTGATGAAAGTATTGTGACTATTTGGCTTTTATTGTGGGTTAGAATTTCATCCGTTGAAGTGAAACGTAAAAAAGGTGCTTTCAGAATAAGTTAAAAATAAGAGAAAATATTTTCAGACTAAGGTCCTTATCAAAAAAAGAATGGGCAAACTTTTTCACAATGCAGCCAATTCTTTAAAGGACAAAAAGGCTTGTAAACACACAAAAAGTTTATTAAAGCTATAGTGCGTTGTTTTTATCACCCCCCCCACATGACCCAAGCCTTGCTCCACAGTCAGCACAATTATCTTTGCAGATTTTTTTTTGAACCTTTATTAAGTTGATTGAGAACAATTTCACACAGTTACACATTCATACCTGGAAGCTGCCCAGTGCAACCGCAGTCTGATCTGCTGGCCACTGAGCAGCTCCACTGGAGCGGTTGGGGTTAAAGGGCACCTCAGTGGTGGTGAGGGAGGGACAAGCGCCCCCCAGCTTTTATCCACCAGCGACCTCCTGGTCCCAAGCTTGCTTCCTTAACCCCTAGGCCACCACTGCCCAGGTTAGTGAATATTGTGAGTAGCTAATGTGACACTAGCACAACTCAAACAAACCCTCTAAAGGCTGAAATTAGGCTTCATGTGTTGTGAAATACACACATAAAGGCAGGTTTTTAATGAAAATCACTATTGAGCTCAATCAATCACAATGGAGATGGTGTAGATAAATTGTGTTACCTTCATTAGTGTAGCCTGATGATTACACTGCATGTCGTTTAGCTTTTACTTCATTATTCTGTGTAATTCATGTTCATGTGAGCCATTTTCTGCAAGGGGCATTGTTTTGCTTTGAACAATCAATGGTGTTGATCCCACCTATGTTATTTTAGTTAATTAGACAGATGCAGCACCCGCATAGATTAAGAGTTGTTACTTCCGTAAGTCAACTTACATCAATGTGTATAGTTATGGCAAGTAATTGTTTTCCGAATTTATTTGGCTCAAGGACCAAAAAATGGCTCAGTTATTCTTCCAACCGGGGAAACATTTGTCTAAAAGCAAAACTCAATACCTTTCTGAATAGCTGAAACAATTAGATGTTGGCAGCAATTCAGACATCTGAAACCAGGCTAACATGAGTAAGTGAAGTACATTTAAAGTCTGGGTTTAGAATAATCTGTGAATTCTTTACATTACATTATTACAATTCTAACATTATAGGTGTTAGAAAATACTTGTTGAAAACATGTGAAAAGATTAACTGTGTAGTAATCACTTGTGGAGTTAGACCGCAGCCTAAATACATGGCGCGATGATGCACAAGAGTCATGCTTAACGTAGCCCCTCCCCTACTGTATAAACGATGTTACCACTAACATTAGTGTAGTTTCATTCACCCCGCCATTCGGTTCAGGGTGTGTGTGCTGTTCTACCATAGACTGTGTGCGCTACTGGTTTAGCCGCTGACGATAGTCTGTTGCCGCTGAATGGCACTCGGTTTGGGGGGTGTGTGCTGTCCTACCATGTGTGTGCTACTCTTTTAGTACATGTGCTAGCGAACTAACACAGCTAGAACAATTGTCTGCAGATGCGCAACGGCTCGTTCTCCCTAATTGTATATACTTTTTGAATCACTGAAATGTGGCTGGGTGGTGTCCAACAGGGGCTGCAACGGCCTTTCAGGAAGCTAATCTGTTTTAAAGGTAAATCTACACTTGTGCAGATCAACACCATCTCCAACACATTATGTTCATATAAAAATAATTTGCATTAGCAAATAAATTTTTTTGTAATCATAATGAGCACATGTTAAGATTGAATGTATCAGCAAACTTCCAATGCAAAATGTTCACATTCACTGTCAATATACTTCTTTTATTCTTCCTACAAGATCTACAACTGGCAATATAAGCAAGATTTGTGTTTTTTATAGTTGTGTTAAAGCAACTCAAAGCACTTGGTTAAGGTAAAGGAAAATGATGGTCTTGGTTAAATGTTGATGCTGACCTGAAGCAAACATTTTTCAGTGTGAAAGTCCTGTGCTTTAGATGCCTAACATCCACCCTAACCAGCAGAAGAAAAGTGTTACACTTGTTTCCAGTGAAATATAAATATATAATAGGGAGCTTTTTGTTGCCTGGATATACCTATAGATTATAAAAGCATGCAACCTGCACACTCATAAAAAATGAAGTCCCACACACACACACCAACACAATTAAACCACAGCATCTAAAACTATTCTCTGTGTCTCCCAACACACCAGGAAATGTTTTTTCTTCTCTGAGGCGGCCTAAGTGGAGTGGTCCACTGAAGCCAACCCTCAGTAATTAACTGTCACAACGCTTCAAAACTAACAAATGGACTTTGTGTCAAGGAGGGCCCATTAATTTACTGGCCTCCACTCGTCGATCCAGAGCCTATTATCTCCATTACGGCAGGCTTTCATGTCTGGGCATCCTCTCCTGCTAAAACCTCCATTTCTCTGTCTCACTTTGCACAGATTCCCTGGAACTAGCAGAAAGGCCTGGTGGAGAATGTGTCTTTTCAACATGTGCAGAAACACACCCTTCTTCAGCCACATAAAGGTACATGCACTATATGAACCCCACACATACTGTATGCTTCTGGACACATTTGTTTCATCTACCATGACTGCATAAGAAAATCACAGAGGCGTGACTCGTATTATAATGTAATAAGCAGCAATGCTGGGCGCAGAAATATGCGCAGACCAATACGCTTCGCATGAACACACACAACGGATCAAATTCTCACACACACATTCCTCTACACAATCCACAGAGTTCTCCTTCCCTTCCAGTCATATTTAAAAACTCATACTGCACTTACACATTGGCATGACAACCTGAGGGGAGAAATCTTCCATATGTGACGCTAATAAGTGCTACTCGGAAGGAATGGAGAGCCATTTCTCCATGAGGCATAAATAACCAAATAACACGCAGACTATGGCATTCGTGTGATTTGTGATGCAGCCCACATTTATTGCTCTTCAAAGGTAACATATTACCAGGGTTCTGCAGACAGAGAGCGACTGTAAGACTGTATTTTAGTGGCATTCAGATCTGATTGGTCTTTCCCACTGAGACCAATGGATTTTTGATGCTTTTCGATGCATTATCAGTGGCTCGGTGTGCTCTCCGGCTCTGGAAACGTTTTTAGCTCCTCTGAAGTAATTTCAGCTTCCAATTGCGGTATTAAAAAGGCAATATTGTATCCAGAATCCATTTTAAAGGGTTGGTTCACCTATATTTGACAGAAATCATACAGTATTTTCTCACTGACTCACTGGTGGATGAATTTTTCAGATTATTTCAGTAAAAGTAGCAATATCACACTGTGAAGGAACTCTTATTATAAGTAAAGTTCTGCATTTTAACATCGACATGGCAAAAGTACAGAAGTATTATATTGAAAGTATCAAAAGTAAAAATACTTATGCAGAATGACCCCTGTCAGTGTTATATTATTGGATTTTTATTATTGATGTATTAACATGCTTGTTACATTAATGTTGAAGCTTGTTGAAGAACTCATTTTAACCTCCCCATATCTGTAACTATTCATCATATTTTATAAACTGATCATATGTTTTGGATGTAAAACCTTAATTTGAAAACCAGTAGCTATTTTTGTTTGATGAATGTACAGTAGTGGATCATAAAGTATAATAAATTTTGCATTGTAGAAGCACCATGAAATGGAAATGCTCGTACCCCCTAATTATACTGTAGTGAATCTACTTAGTTACTTCTCACCACTGCACTTACCCCTATATATAGCCATTTCGGTTTTATTTGCGCACGGTTTTGAAATATCTACACCTCCAGCTCAATACAATATTCATGAATAAGATTGTGTTTGTGGTACTCAAAGCATTTAATAGTCACTTCACAAAAATTAAAAATAACTGAAAATGACAAGGCGCTTATATATGGTTTGCCAGACATGTCATCCCTCTGTGAGTCCTTAACTATGATGACTCCCACTTCATTTGTCGTTAATGCTGATGAAAAAAAGGCCCCCTTCTTCCAAGGAAAACAATCTTGTGGGACTCTCCAAAAGCAACCTGCAAATGATGCCAATCCAAAGCCATCCGAGGCTGAGGCCCTGGGCATTACGATACAACAGCATTTAATCACATGTGCTACATGCATACCATTAAGAAAACATCTGGTTTATCGACACATGCTTGCTCTTTGGAGCCATAAACCTATCTCGCAATTTGGAAAGGCTCTTCCATAGTTCAAACACGCTGCTGGGTATTCCTGTGACATCCCTCTTGTAGTCTTTATCCATGGAGATAATTGTGGTTTTATTTGCTGTGGTTTTGAGATGTGTTTCTCTAGGATTTTCACTTCCGCCCTAAATAAAATGGAGGTGAATAGAATTTTGTTTATGGTGCTCACAGGATCAACAAAACACGGTGTCTGATTTTGCTAACCTGACCTAACTACAGTACAACAAGGCCTAAAGTGAATTTGCAATGTACTTGTAACATTCCACCTATAGATTTCAACACAATGGTTTACCTTCATAACGATTTAATGTGAAGTTTCTCTCTAAAAGTAGCTTACCTCAGGCTTTTTAAACGAGTGGTGAGAGGTGCGTGTGTGTTTATGTGTGTGCAAATGTGTTAAAGAATGTTCTTTCCAGCCATAATAACGGTTATACGATTGGTCGTGGGTGGGTGGATGAGGACATTTCAGGCATTGTTCTGACTAGACATAAGCTCTGTTGCACAATGTTGTACATTATGCATCAGTGAGTGTGCGCCTGTCTCTCGGTCAAAGTGTTTCTGGGTCTGAAATGTGATGCAGATCACTGACTGCCCTTTCAGAGTACTGTCTCTTAGGCCAGGAAGCTACAATGAAGCTTACTGTGTCTAGTTTTTTGCCTGCTTGCCCACACAAAAGCATAAAGATGAAGAGAAAAGTAAATATGTAATACTTAAAGAACTGCACATGTGCCAATTTGAAAATGTACATTTAATATGGATGTCTCCAAACTGTAAAAAAAACATGTAGAGTTCATGGTCTGCATACTTTTGGCTATTTTCTTTTTCAAGAACAAAAAGGGTAATCTACAGGGTAATAACAGTTTTAAATTATGTTTATTCAGTTAGATTTTATTGGCACATTTGTTCACAACTAAAGTGAAAAAAGTCAACTTACTAATGCTTTTAGTTTGTATTTATTGCAAGGCATTTTACAGTATATTATTATATTGAGTACAAAGGAAAACATGCAGCTTTGCACCAGTGAATAAATATGAACAAATACTGTCTGTGTTGGTAATATTATCAGTAGTATTATTGTCAGTGTGCTAATTCTTACCACAAGCAATAGATACATTAAAAACATGCAATTAAACCAAATGGTTAAGAGTATAGAGCATCAGACTTTGAACACTTTTCACTTGTTAGTTTCAGTGTGATTTCAGGTTGACCTGAGGATGTTCCTAGCCGTAGTGGGGCAATGAACTGTCAGTGTTAAATACATAAATTACACCATGTAGGGCTGTCTGCATATGGTTCTCTATTTGCGTGACTGTCTCCATCTGTCTGTCACAAAAAAAAAAATCCTTCCTATTTTATTTTACTGAGGGATTATAACAGTTGAAAGAAATAGTTCCTTCTTCATAGCTTTTGGGTTTGGATCTGTGTTGGATGATTTGGTACTGGGGATGTGACAAGGATGCCAGGTAATCCTCTCTGAATATGAATTATTCTACCTACTGTACTGTATCTCTACAGAGATTCTTTAAAGTGGGTCTTGCACTCTGAGGAGTGATCACATCTCTGCTTTCCAACCCCCCCTCTTCTCTCAAACGCGGTTCTGCCTCAGTTCCTTCCTGTTCTTTCACTTTCTTCTTCTCTGACTTTTTAATCTCCCTCCTCTACAGGGTCATCAGAGGATAGAGAGAGAGGACAGAACTAGTGGTGGACGTTAGAGAGGGAGAGAGCAGAAAAGAGAGGAAGCGGAGGAAAAGGTGGGGGGACAGATGGAGGAGAGGAAGACTTTTCTGAAAATAAAGAAGCATAAGAAGAGAGATCATGCTAATTATCTGTCACCTTTAGCCCCATATGGCAGTTCTTCACTTCTATTCCTTTCACTTGGTTGAGGATGTGTGCTCAGAATGTTTGCGCATAATGTGTTAATGTGCCTGAATGCACACACTCTCACACACACACACACACACACACACACACACACACACACACACACACACTTTATGTGTAAGTGTGCCTGTGTTTATGCTAACACCGATGTGGAACTTTTTCTACCCAGCCATCAGGGGACATATGAGGTCTGATGTGAATGGCATCACAGCTCAGGGAGGTAGGTCCCCTTGTGTCAGGATTATACTGCAATGGCTCTGCCTGACCATAATGACTCTGTAATAGACCTGTTAATACTCAATAAAGGTGCCTGGGGAGGTTTGACAATGTGAAAAGACTGTGTGTGGGTTGGTTTGTTTTTGCTTTACCTAAGGTGAGCATTTTTTTAGAGTTATTCTAGGAATTGAAACCACATCTAAAGCATACAGTGGGGAGAACAAGTATTTGATATACTGCCGATTTTGCAGGTTTTCCTACTTACAAAGCATGTAGAGGTCTGTAATTTTTATTATAGGTACACTTCAACTGTGAGAGACGGAATCTAAAACAAAAATCCAGAAAATCACACTGTATGATTTTTAAATAATTAATTTGCATTTTATTGCATGACATAAGTATTTGATCACCTACCAACCAGTAAGAATTCCGGCTCTCACAGACCTGTTAGTTTTTCTTTAAGAAGCCCTCCTGTTCTCCACTCATTACCTGTATTAACTGCACCTGTTTGAACTCGTTACCTGTATAAAAGACACCTGTCCACACACTCAATCAAACAGACTCCAACCTCTCCACAATGGCCAAGACCAGAGAGCTGTGTAAGGACATCAGGGATAAAATTGTAGACCTGCACAAGGCTGGGATGGGCTACAGGACAATAGGCAAGCAGCTTGGTGAGAAGGCAACAACTGTTGGCGAAATTATTAGAAAATGGAAGAAGTTCAAGATGACGGTCAATCTCCCTTGGTCTGGGGCTCCATGCAAGATCTCACCTCGTGGGTCATCAATGATCACGAGGAAGGTGAGTGATCAGCCCAGAACTACAGTGGGGCAAAAAAGTATTTAGTCAGCCACCAATTGTGCAAGTTCTCCCACTTAAAAAGATGAGAGAGGCTTGTAATTTTCATCATAGGTACACTTCAACCAGGGACGTCACTAGGATTGAAAGACGGGGGGCTTAGCCCCCAGGGTATTTGTAACTTGCGTTTGCAAAATCTTTGCACTTCCATCTTTTGTTACTGTATTAGAGCTACACTTATGTCAACAACCAGTCAAGAAACCAATATGTTAACAAGTAAAAAGTGACAGACATATCCTCTTCTTCCATTTCTACTCTGTTCCTTCTGTCTTATCCTTAAGGCGAGACACTACAGGTGAATAGGCTAAAATTTTTAAATAATAGATATCTCCATGAAACTTCCTCAGTTGATTACTTACACAAGTATATAAAAAAAATGTATTACAAGTTTTTGAAATGTTTATGTTTAATTATGCAAATTAGGCATTTTCTCATTAAATATGCACGATTTTGCATATATTTTCGGTAGATAGATCTGAACATATGATAAAGCCAGGTGCAAAATTCTTTTTTCATTTTGTTTGCACACAAGATGAAAACAAAATTACAGAGGGATTTCAGGATATCTGCTTTCATTACCTAGGAAATCAAAATATACTGTCCATAGCCTTAAAAAATCAATTTTCGCCATGTTTTTTAGCTTAAATTGTCACATAAATCAGGGCAGGAATGATTTATTAACAAATCCCTCTGTAAATATCTTCAGAATACTACTAAGTGTATAACTGGAAAGTTTGGTGTACATAGGTGCTACATAGGCTGAGATGTTTATACTGGAGAATGACAAAAAACTCATTTTGAGAAAACGGCATTTAAAGATTTAAATAGTGGAATTTAATACATTTCTATTGGAAAAATTGCTCAAAAACAGAATAAATGCTCAGGCCCTTAGTGATAATAATATAGAATATTTCAAGCTCATGAAAATTGATTATTTAATAAAATGGCAGGCATATAAGGCCTACAACTGCAGTAACTCAATGAATTAATATTGGCGTATCATGCACAAAGTTGCAGACAAAACCCACGCTGGACAGGTGTATGGACACAGAACAAGACCAACAATGGATGTAACAGCTTTTTAAAGTCCAACTGTCCATTCCAGCACCATATGTATTTTAGCTGTGCTTAGACTCTAGACTATGTTTTACACTGGCAGCTGTGACGGTCTCAGCTTTTGAGGTCCTGAGCATATCAGTTTCTCTCATTGAATTGACCGTCACAACTGTGCTCTGAAGCCACAACTTCTCCATAACAGAAAGCATGGCAGAGGCACCTTCATCAAGGTGGAGATGGCCATACTTGCTGCTGCTCCAGCTTACTTTTCCCACAAAACAGTCCCCTCAGTCAGCTGATGGTGAAGATAACTAACCAGGCTCCCATCAGCACTGGTTCATAACACAACAGAACAAAACTAATTATGAATCATTCAAAAGACCAATATTTAGAACATTGGAGAAAACAAAGTAGACTAAATTATTATTTGACAGATTATCTTCACACTGTCAGAGATACGAAGAAGAGACGGATCCTGACTAAATACAAGCTCAGTGACCACCAGCTGGGTCAGACAGAGATACACTTCCTCCTCCACGGGGAAAACTATCTTCACTAAGAGAATTACACCTTGGAAAAATAGTAATAATAAAAGTTAACACCAGAAGAGAAGCTGATAGTTCTCCTAGGAGAGGTGACAGCAGCTCCACTGACAGCTACATATGGATCTGCCTGCTACAGCCTGAGAGACTCACCACCACTTAGGATCCCAAAATTACAGATTTGTTTAGTAGCCTATTATATAGTAATTATATTATACAAAACTGTAACTGTTGTGTAATGTAATTGTTTTGTAATATAGTGTGTTGTATCGCGATCAGTACAGTGTGGTACATATGTGACAAATATTTAATATATGACATGTAGGCTATGACTTTCTCGTAGAGAGAGAGAGAGAGAGAGAGAGCGCGTCTGATTACCTCCGCTGTCTGAACACTCCTGTTTTCTGAACGATAGTTTAAACATCGACGTACTATGTGATGGCATTTCCTCATCTGTTGTCTTAGTTTGTGATCCCCTGTATCTTCTTGCTAATAACAACTGTTTTCGTCTTCTCTGAGGTGATTTTCGGCCGTTTTCGACGCACTTCTTTCAACATTTTGAGCTACCGCGGAAATGTCAGAGCACGTCACGTGACCATTCTGAACGAATCACGTTGTCAGAAATTGGCATCAGCCAATGAGATTGCGCATTTTGAGTTAAATCCCCCCTTTTACTTTCACGATTGGTTGCTGATAAAAAGGAAATGACCATATTTGGATCCGACAGCATTGTACAGGAGAAAGAGAGCTTTCCAACGGTGTATGGGACGACAGGGTGCAGACAGCGATCGCGGAGCAGCGCGATGATTTAGAACGCCAACTTTTGTTGAATTTAGGAGAAATCTACCGCCGCAAACAGACAAAGTGTAGTAAAATAAAGACCTAAATGTGTATTTCGGACTTTATTTCACCACAAGTCTGAAAGAAGACATGTTATTGAAGACAAATAGCCCAAAATCTCAAAATTGACCAGTGAAAAATAAACGATGTTTTTGCCTGCCGTGTCTCGCCTTAAGATAAAACAAAACCCTGATGCTAATTTCATGACTTCGAAATGCAAATTGGTCACATGAAACAACATCCAAAATGTCCAAAAACTGACAGAGGCCAGACAGCTAATAAGTTGGTAAGTTAAACAAATATGACAAATAGCAGTACAAGAAAAAGAAAAAAAAATAGGCATCACTGCATACTTTATCATGTAAGCTATTGATACGGATCCTATTTAAAGTGGCTACTGTCTAAATACAATAACCTGATGGCAGAAGGAATAAAAGATTTGGAGTAACGTTTACTGTATGTAGGATTGCTTTCATTTTATTTTCACATGTGTATCTGTGGGCATGTCCTCATCTTTAGCCTAGTCTGGCAACATCTATATATGTATTTAATTTATCACAGCCAATGAATGAAGAAAGTTAAATTGGTTAGAATATAGCTAGCATATATAATAAATAAAATGAAATAATTTAGTTTAGGCTATGCATAGTGCCTAGGCCTGCCAACAAATGCTTATTGTTACAAAACAATCCTTTGACCTATAGACCACTACTGACTTCAATGGGCTCCCTCAGAATCAACTGCTCTGCCAATCTCCTGCTTCTCTTTCTCTCTGCTGAAATATCTTCCAATATCCATTTCATCTGCTCAATGAATTGAAGGATACAACGGTACATTAGCATTAACAGGGACACGATGACATTTAGTTTTCAGTGACAACAATATGGGGATTGATATTGTTTTAGAATATGCCTACTATAGAGATAGGCTATATTATTGACAATGGATGAAGAGTTGTGAGTAGCTTGCTAAGTTAACCATTTCTTGTATTTCCCTCGTTCACTCTAGCTAGACTTTAGTTTTCCATAGCAAACCAAAATATCCCCTTTACTTTACCTCAAGAAAACGTAGCTAAAGGTAAGCAGGTCATTAAAAACAACTTACAATTTCACTCTGTATCGCGCTAGGTGTAATCAACCTTCCTTTCACCATTAGCGTGTATCGGTGTGTGTGTTTGTAGGGGGGAGGGTGCATAGCGAGTTCAGACCAAAGAGTAGCGATGAGACGAGATGAATCCCCCAGTTACTTGCAACGTGCCGGTCTGCAACGCTCTGAAAGCTGCCAGTTCACACCAATGCAACAAGACGGTGCGGTGCATCAGCTTGATAGCACGACTCTCTGTACTTCTGTCTAACTTCGGACTTTTCGGCTATTTTTTTGTAGCTGGATATAGATCATTTGTTGCGTCTAAATATAAATGAGGATACATCCAATTGTTATTGTTGTTCTTATTATTATTTAGGGGGGCTTAGGAATATTTTGGGGTAGCTTCAGCCCCCCTAAAATAGGCCTAACGACGTCCCTGACTTCAACTATGAGAGACAAAATGAGAAAAAAAATCCAGAAAATCACATTGTAGGATTTTTAATGAATTTATTGGTAAATTCCTCGGTAAAATAAGTATTTGGTCACCTACAAACAAGCAAGATTTCTGGCTCTCACAGACCTGTAACTTCTTCTTTAAGAGGCTCCTCTGTCCTCCACTCGTTACCTGTATTAATGGCACCTGTTTGAACTTGTTATCAGTATAAAAGACACCTGTCCACAACCTCAAACAGTCACACTCCAAACTCCACTATGGCCAAGACCAAAGAGCTGTCAAAGGACACCAGAAACAAAATTGTAGACCTGCACCAGGCTGGGAAGACTGAATCTGCAATAGGTAAGCAGCTTGGTGTGAAGAAATCAACTGTGGGATTAATTATAAGAAAATGGAAGACATACAAGACCACTGATAATCTTCCTCGATCCGGGGCTCCACGAAAGATCTCACCCCGTGGGGTCAAAATGATCACAAGAACGGTGAGCAAAAATCCCAGAACCACACGGGGGGACCTAGTGAATGACCTGCAGAGAGCTGGGACCAAAGTAACAAAGGCTACCATCAGTAACACACTACGCCGCCAGGGACTCAAATCCTGCAGTGCCAGACGTGTCCCCCTGCTTAAGCCAGTAAATGTCCAGGCCCGTCTGAGGTTTGCTAGAGAGCATTTGGATGATCCAGAAGAGGATTGGGAGAATGTCATATGGTCAGATGAAACCAAAATAGAACTTTTTGGTAAAAACTCAACTCGTCGTGTTTGGAGGAGAAAGAATGCTGAGTTGCATCCAAAGAACACCATACCTACTGTGAAGCATGGGGGTGGAAACATCATGCTTTGGGGCTGTTTTTCTGCAAAGGGACCAGGACGACTGATCCGTGTAAAGGAAAGAATGGATGGGGCCATGTATCGTGAGATTTTGAGTGAAAACCTCCTTCCATCAGCAAGAGCATTGACGATGAAACACAGCTGGGTCTTTCAGCATGACAATGATCCCAAACACAGAAAATCTTTGGAGGGAGTTCAAAGTCCGTGTTGCCCAGCGACAGCCCCAAAACATCACTGCTCTAGAGGAGATCTGTATGGAGGAATGGGCCAAAATACCAGCAACAGTGTGTGAAAACCTTGTGAAGACTTACAGAAAACGTTTGACCTCTGTCATTGCCAACAAAGGGTATATAACAAAGTATTGAGATGAACTTTTGTTACTGACCAAATACTTATTTTCCACCATAATTTACCAATAAATTCATTTAAATCCTACAATGTGATTTTCTGGATTTTTTTTCTCATTTTGTCTCTCATAGTTGAAGTGTACCTATGATGAAAATTACAGGCCTCTCTCATCTTTTTAAGTGGGAGAACTTGCACAATTGGTGGCTGACTAAATACTTTTTTGCCCCACTGTACACGGCAGGACCTGGTCAATGACCTGAAGAGAGCTGGGACCACAGTCTCAAAGAAAACCATTAGTAACACACTACGCCGTCATGGATTAAAATCCTGCAGCGCACGCAAGGTCCCCCTGCTCAAGCCAGCGCATGTCCAGACCCGTCTGAAGTTTGCCAATGACCATCTGGATGATCCAGAGGAGGAATGGGAGAAGGTCATGTGGTCTGATGAGACAAAAATAGAGCTTTTTGGTCTAAACTCCACTCGCCGTGTTTGGAGGAAGAAGGATGAGTACATCCCCAAGAACACCATCTCAACCGTGAAGCATGGAGGTGGAAACATCATTCTTTGGGGATGATTTTGGATGGGGCCATCTATCGCGAGATCTTGGCCAACAACCTCCTTTCCTCAGTAAGAGCATTGAAGATGGGTCGAGGCTGGGTCTTCCAGCATGACAACGACCCGAAACACACAGCCAGGGCAACTAAGGAGTGGCTCTGTAAGAAGCATCTCAAGGTCCTGGAGTGGCCTAGCCAGTCTCCAGACCTGAACCCAATAGAAAATCTTTGGAGGGAACTGAAAGTCCGTATTGCCCAGCGACAGCCCCGAAACCTGAAGGATCTGGAGAAGGTCTGTATGGAGGAGTGGGCCAAAATCCCTGCTGCAGTGTATGCAAACCTGGTCAAGAACTACAGGAAACGTATGATCTCTGTAATTGCAAACAAAGGTTTCTGTACCAAATATTAAGTTCTGCTTTTCTGATGTATCAAATACTTATGTCATGTGTAACCGGCCTGGCCTCAGTACCGGTTACCTGCGTTGTGTCTAATTTGTGAAGCAGACGACTGGAGACTCAGGCTTTGGCACAGGACATTTATTGCTGTTGAGTGTTTTAGAGAGGAGAAACACAGCGTTAGTAGAATGCCCTCAACACACGCCTCTCTCGGCCAGATCCAACATCGTCTCTCAGAAATAATTTCATTTCTCAATAAAATAAAAACACATAAACAATAAATGCAAAAATACAACATAAGAATATAAAAATACTTTTGTAATATATAGCCTATATAAAACTGCTCTCAGATGTCTCACACTCTCACTTTAACTGCAATCTCACAGCATTACAAAATACACATTTTAAATCACAATAAGTCCTGTGCAAATAACATACCTGTTGAGTGTTTTAGAGAGGAGAAACACAGCGTTGGTAGAATGCCCTCAACACATGCCTAACAACATAAAGAGAACATACATGTACTTATACGGGCGCAGTGCAGGACACAAAATGGCGAATGCCAACGCAGATACATATGAAAACATAGCATGTAAGCTAGCTCACTAAAACACTCAGAACTGAATAATAAACAAAAATACACGGAAGAGAATGAAACAGTCCAACTACTAAAAACCTATACTAACCACAATCAGCCTGTCTAATCACTTAAATACACATTAAACATAGTATTTTATACATCCGCCTCGCGCTACACAAAGTACCTACCGCTCTCGGCCAGATCCAACATCGTCTGACGAGAGCCGGGAAAACAAATAGTACGTCCACAAAACGACCAGCAGAGGGCGCATTACCCATGAAAAATACATACACAGTCCCTTCATTGAATGAGGAGAAATAAACAAAAATGAATACACAGTAAAATGAGGGATATTTGGTGGAATACAAACACTTTTCCATACCTGCTACACATGCAATAAAATGCAAATTAATTAGACTTAAAAATCATACAATGTGATTTTCTGGATTTTTGTTTTAGATTCCGTCACTCACAGTTGAAGAGTACCTACGATAAAAATTACAGACTTCTACATGCTTTGTAAGTGGGAAAATCTGCAAAATCAGCAGTGTATCAAATACTTGTTCTCCCCACTGTATATGATGCATATTTAATATACAAGAGGCATTGCAACAGCTACACTTCACTGTGCCCAGAATTCAGGGACATCTTGTCACACTAATGGATCCATGTGAGAACACACAAACATCCCTACTTCATACCACATGTCCAGTGTTCTTTACCTGCTTCATTAGCCTTTTTATATGGCAACAAAACTAGTTGCACCCATGCTTGAGGAGTAAGCAGCTACTGCAGCTGGGTAACATAAATGAGTGAGGTGAGTTATGATCAAATGTTACTGCCTTCATGCCTCTGTCTCCTCTTTCTCTCTCTCTTTTTTTCCAGGTCGATCCTCCTTCAGGGCTCCCTGCTGAATGATTTTTTTGGTTCTTACTGTTCCTGCCCTCACCTTTCTCTCTGCCTTTTGTTCTCAATTTATAACATGTCTCTCTGCCTCTCTTCTTCTCCCCCTCTCTGTTCACTTGTCTCCTCCTGTCTCACACCCCTCCCAAACCTAAAACTACTCATCTCTGGTTTCTCTTCTCTCCTCTTCTGTCCTCCTCCTGTGTCACACAATCAGAAACTCTCCCTCTCTCTGCCAGAATACCGATAGACCAATAGACCAGAGCCCTCTGTCTCCCCATTATCCAGACCCAGTCTTCCTACATGCACGCACGCACGCACGCACGCACGCACGCACGCACGCACGCACACACACACACACACACACACACACACACACACACACACGCACACACACACTGAATGCACGCTCACACACACATATACCTTCACATGAATTAATGCAAAAAAACAGGAGGACACACATACACACACCTGCATCCCCAGGGTTGCACAGGCAGACACAATCCATATAGTAACTGCCGCAGGGACACACACACACACACACACACACACACACACACACATTCACCCATACAACCTCTTTCCACATACATACATTACTCACACAGTCCTGTTGCAGGGACATACAGTACATATATGCTATAAAACGCACACACACACACACACACACAGAAACACGCTTAAATACAGAACACACACTCACAGCTGCTAGCCCATCTAATCAATTTGCACTTAAGAGAGTTCCACCTTTCCCTCTGGTGTTTTCACCCCCTGCCCCCTTTCTCTCTCTCTCTCTCTCTCTCTCTGTCTCTCTCTCTCTCTCTCTCTCCACCCTTCTACTACAGTAATTTATTTCCCCCTGTAAGAGGACTCCTCCTACTGCATTCACCGATCGCTACTTCTGTCTTCCTAATGTGGCAATGCTCCTTTGCCTTCTTTTCGCACTCATTAAAGCTGCATTTCTATGTTAGCATCAAAGGGGTTAGGGCATACAAAAGCAAGCAATGCAGCCTTTGCATGTCTCTGATATGCACCCCTTCAAAAAATTTAACTAGACATTGAGGCTAAAGCGGATCTGGATCAATACCATGTGGAGAACACAAGAATGGTGATTGGTCAGCTTTTTGGTGTTTTCTCACCAGTTTCTGATGTCAGTGGAAATTGGTGATCACCTAAATTGAAAAAAGCTCAGTAATCTTCCCTTTTCAGGTGCATCGTACACCATTATGCAAGAGAAATGACAAATTGAAATTCAGACTTAAAACTCTTTCCCACCACCCAAATATCCTTAATATATCGATATGTATGTGTTTGTATATGCATCAAGAGATAAAAGCCTGAAGAAAACCTCAATGCTAGTCACAAGTATTTTACCAGCATGAACCTCAGAGCTTCATCATCAAAACAATAAACAGCCAGCTCTGGCAGCACGCTTACTAGCTCCACTTTCTGCTTGGGGTGAAGGAGTGATGTATAATGTATGGTATATGTAATGTATGTTGTTATTTCTATGATACAGCTTTGTTTGTGGTTGTTTTAACCAAGGTGTGGATGGAATGAGGCAATCTATCTATATATTGATTAACCAAGTGAGTAAAGTGTAAGTACATACTTTACTTGCTTGTGGTTGACTTGTGTGTGGGAGTGCGTAGTGATGATATGGTGGTGAGGCAGTTTGTATGTATGTATAAAGATATAATTTGTTTGGACTAGTGTGTAGATGTGGGCCTTAAACAAGAAAAACATTTTGGGAAAACCAACTGTCCCAGAATGACAATTCAAGAAAAACCTCAACTCCCTACTCTCTCCTGTATTCCTTTTAGTTTGGCTTACACAGTTGCCTCTATCGTTCCACTTAGTTGTTCATTATTTCTTTCTTCAGCAGCTTTTCCTTCAGGACCATTGTAGGTCCAAAGGGATGTTGAAAGAGGCAAAATTGTGCTGAACTTAGCTTATGTTCAATTTTGGTGAGAACATGAATATTCAAAAGTTTCATTTCAAGTTGCTCAAGGTAGATTATTTCAGCCAAATGGCAAATCATTCTGTACAATTCCATCTGAACCAAACTAAAAAATATCACAAATAAACTTTATTTTTGAACATGTTGATTCACCTGAAGTACTCTGAATATTTAAAGAACTAAAGCAGAATGCAAAATCATTTGCTTTGCACAGACAGCTATTTACCTTAGCTATAAAACAAATGTATGTCCTGGATATATATCCTGTCTATATGTGTTAAAGAGCAGTAGTGTTAGATTCTGATCTTCAAGACCTAAAATTTATCAGTCCAGCTATCTTGGTGGTGACCACGGTCAACCAATGGGATGAATGGAGTTTGTCATTTTTCTAGTTCCAGCCATGGTTTTGGATTTGCATCACAGGCAAGCCCAGTGCATTGATAATTGAGAACTGCAAATGAAGTTACAGTATAGTGGAGGTTCAGCCAGGAAGGCCTCTTCAGCCTGGCACTACTCACACGTGCCTTGAAGAAATAACTGAAACTGCATCTGAAATAGTGTCTGTATGATCTTTTCTGATTTTGCTCATTTGAGCACAGTAACTTGTTATATGGGAGGTATTCTATATACCAAAGCTCTTACCTTCATTTTCCTCTCTTTTCCTTTTTTTTTCTTTCTTCCTCCCTCCGACCACTTTTATATACTCTATCTATTTTTTCTCTCTCAATACCTCCTTCCTTTCCATATATTCCCCCCACGTTATCCGTCCCACTTAATCTAGTTCCATTCCCTCTTACTCACTTCTTTCAGTCTCTTTCTACCCTTCATTTACTTTTAAAATTATGCTCCAAAATGTAATTTATGTTGCTTTTAGTTTAGGGTGCTTTCACAGCTGTAGTTTAGTTCATTTGGGCTTGACACTTTACACTGACGTATTACAAACAAACCAGAAGAGTTAACACAATGCCATATGGACTGATAGGTAACTTATTGATTGGACAGTTTTTGTGACTTTTTTTTTTTGTCCTTCTGTATCATCAGCACTCTGGTGGCCAAAAAGAGCTTACACTGAAATAACTGATCCTGAGGATTTTAATTATTATTATTATTATTATTAGTCGAGACTGCAACTGGAGACTGGACCTTTCATATACTGTATGTCCTCCCATTTTGCCTCCCCATTTAATCTAATTTCATTCACCCCCTCCTCCTTTCACTGTCTGTCTCTTCCAACCTTTCACTTTTCTCTGCTTTTCTGCCCAAAATATCCATCTTAGTCTCAGACAAAAGCTTCTGACTTTCATATCTGTTATTTCCCTCTCTCAAAGGTTAAATTCAGTGGCTCATCCCGGGCTTCGTCTCTTCTACTTGCTCTGTTTTAACTTTAAAAATATATATATATATATATATATATTCCACCCCACCACTCTCTCTCTATCCTCTATCCCTCCCAGTAGCTGCAGGGCTCTGTTAGCATTCTGTTGAGGTGCATCCATTAAATGTCACCTAGCTGGAGACAGAGAAAAAGGAAGAAATAACTGGGTGGGTTCATTTTCTAACACCACTGAATGTCTGTAGATTCCATACTCTCCTCTGATCTATGACAGACTTTGACTCAGATAGACACAAATGTGCAAGCAAAGCAAAAATGCTTAAAACCAACTACCTGTAACCCATCTAATTCCAAATGTTGTGTTTTGGATTGATTTCCTGCTTCATTGCTCTTCTGCGCCTGCCTGTTTGTAGTTACGCTCATGTTTTAATGGATTGTTTATGAAGTTAAAGTTAACACAAGAGTTTATGTGTCCAGACAGATGGTGCGGAGCTAATGGAGAGAAACTGACCTTTCAGCTAATGGAATTACAAAGTGCCCTCTGATATGTCTGCTACTACTGTGTGTGTGTGTGTGTGTGTGTGTGTGTGTGTGTGTGTGTGTGCGTGTGCGCGCGTGTAAAGGAGACAGTGAGTGTTTGTCTGGTGCAGAGATGAGCTTACAGTGTGTGTACTAGTCTTGTATGTGTCCAAGCATATGCTTTTTGGGGCCCGCATGGGCTTGACTTAGAGAAAGCTAACTTCATGGAAGAATGTGAATGAGTCATACGAGTGCCAAATGAAAACAAACATAGACACATAAACATAGGAGAAAAGGTAAGAGGCATTTCCATTTCCACCCGCTCCCGCCCGAAACGGTTCATTTGTGTTTACACCAGAAGAAAAAGCATTCTGCAAATGCATTTAGTGGCGAGAAAACGCTGAATCACAAATACACATCTGTCTCCAGGAAGTCATTCATTCAAAAATCAATCAGCACAAACCTCTGTTATCTTAAATTGAACTGGGAATGCATACGAGCGGCGATAATGGAATTTGTTTCTACATTGGTTTGCTAGGTTGTGTTTGGAGCCTATACTGTCATCGCAATGCATGATAATAACCCCAAGGCATCCTTGCATTGAACACTGTGAGACCATGGCACTAGCCATTATAGAGGTCTCCCATCATGCATTTGTGTTTGCCATAGCATTGTTTTTATTGCTCTCCACCCCTCTACTTTTCAAAACCTCTCTGTTATTCACCATTCTGCTCTCCGTCGATTTCCACCTGTTTCCTCCCATCACCCCTTACTCTGCATTGCAACAACCCCCATTAACATATTGGAACCTTTTTACCAGTGCAACCATAAGGACCAGCAATAGTGCAGATCCAAACACACCGCCCATCCAGAGTATAAACAGGATGATGTGCTGATTAAACATCTCAGTCACATTGCTGGAGTACATTTCCTCAAGTACTGTAATATTTTGACATACTTGTTCTGTACTTGAGAATTTGAAGTTTTTGATACTTTATGCTTCTTCTCCACTACCTTTCAGAGGGAAACATTGTACTTCTTATTCCACTACATTTGTCTGACAGCTTTAGTTACAAGTTCATTTTTAATTTATTATTTAACATGTGATAATCTTATGAAATACAATGCATTAAGATTAAACCTTTTTTGGCCGGTGAACACTTGGCACCCCATTAATCATCTCATGATTCATCATGTGACCCTTTGGAGGGAGGCCAACCCCTATGTGGGAAACCACTGGACTGAACTAGCTAGCTATAGATCAGTATGAACAATCTAATTATGTAATATACAATGGCATATCACAGTGGTCACATGGACCATTTTACTACATGGTGAATACTTTTAATACCTTAAGTACATTTTGCTATTAATACTTACATTATTCTACTCAAGAAATTATTGCAAACAATAAATAAATATGCTTATATTTTAAACAGCTGTTACAAGCACATCTGCTCACTAAATGGAGGGATTTCCAGGCTGCCTTCTTCAAAATAATCCAGCATAAAGTCCAGGAGGTTCACAGTGACTAAGTTTACATGCACACCAATATTATTATATTAATATTAATATTATTATTATTTTACACCAGTTTATGGCCTCTTGCCTGTTTATGGCTTATGGTCAGCTCTGTGCGTTGCTATGGTTGCTGTACACAAACCAACCAGCCAAAGGTTTGCAAGGCTGCAGACCCAATACCTTTTCAACAAGCTGGTTGAAGGCTGTATTCGCACGGTCCAACAAGTCAAACGCCGATGGAAAACAGCTTAGTCGGAATATCGTCTTTTTCGGAATAAAGGCAAAAACCAGAATATCGTGTGCATGTAAACATAGTCACTGACTCTTTGTGGACATATTAAAGGTCTGGTTGTGTCATGTTTTCCATGCAACACAATAAAACCACAATGTGAAGTTGGTGACACTGTTGTAGGCTACAGAATTGATTTATTTACTGTATATTTACCTGCAATGGTGCCAAAAGATGTATATAAAAGAGAGTTAACAGAGTTTTTTTTCCATATCTATCTGCCTTCTGATTAGTTTGTTCAACCTGCATTGGTGGATTGTCCTGTTCCTAAGTCAAAAATGGAGATGGAGGGTTGATGCCCATCCATTTTGTGGTGTGAAAGCCTCAGGGAGAATAAGCAGTCCATCAGCATGTGGCAGAAGTGTTAGGCAGAAAATATATCTTCTATATCATTCTTTCAAGTCTCTAACAAAAAGAAATACTCCTTGTTTCACAGCAAAGGCAGCAATAAACCCCTTCAGCTGTTGCTGAAATAAAAAAAAAATATCCCCCTGTGAAGTCTTGAATTGGCTTTCACAGTATTAATTCATCATATTAATTATTTCCCTCTAAATTACAAACAAGTACATCAGTTCACCATGGCTGCCATCTGTAGCACCAACAACAAGATCATTCACATACAAAATGCTCCTATTCCAGCCACAAGCTCCTGTAATGTTCTCATAACTGGGACTGTTAATCCCAACTGTGGCGTTGTTTGATACTATTTGACATTATTGTATCCTGCATGTAACAGCTAATGACTGAAGAAATGTCTTCACCTTGCAGTCAGATGACAGCTTGACAGATGGAAACAAATGGGAATCACCTCCAAAAAGTATTGTAATCTATGGAGCCACAATGAAAAGTCACCAAAATAAGCAGCTTTGTGCCTTAATTGATCTCATGATTAATGGCAAGAACAGTCCATGTGCTTGTGTTGTTCAGAAAGAAAAGGGATATAATGTCCATTCTCTGCACCACCGTTGACTTCTTCCCTTCACTGTTGTATTGAAAAAGATGGAAGAAAGGAGTTATCATAAGAGAAAGAATAAAGGTTTTAAGATAGGTATAGAGAGAAAAGATGCAGGTCTGTCATTTCCCTAACACAAACCATTTGTTTAACTATATAAGCTCATTATGGACATAAGAAATCTACATTAGAAAGGCTTTTTAAATTTGACCCACTACTCTGATTTGGATAAAACTTTGATTCCATAACTCAACCTATCCTAATGTATGACCATGGAATTTAATAATTTCTACTTTTTCTACTACTATTTCTACTTTTACTACTTCTTCTATTTTAACTGTGTAAACATGGGACCATTCCACAGACTCCGTGGTCCTAGACATGCTCTGCTCTGCTCTGCATATTCGCTGATACTGCTACCAAATAGGATAGGTTGTGTTACAAAAGTTTTATCCAAATTTGAAGTGGTGGGTTAAATGTATATTTTCGGAGCAAAATGACTTGCTTGCCTTTTCAGAAAAGGAGAAAAGAGCATGTATAGACTCAGCAGACACAGCTAAAAGAAAACAGAGCATGAAAACAATGTCAGTTGCAGCATTTGGCTATATTTCACCCTAAATATATAAACATATGATAGAAATATATTTCCAAATTTTGTGAAACAATGTGAAAAAAGAGATGGTCTGTATTCTACTGGGTGAAAATACCGAAGCAAAACAAAAATCTGGCCTCAGGTCAGAGAAACAGCTGTCTAATGATAGTCCTGTAAACCTAATGTACAGTGTATGTATTCATAGTATATATGACTATAATCTATATCTAAATTGTATGTATATATATATATATGCATTTATGTATGCACTCCATCCCACTTAATACTGTCATTAATTATGTATCACCTGATTAATCAATGTTGGGTTTAGATATGTTCTCGTTTTTCATTGTCCCTTTTCTTTTTACATTGTGTCACATACTTGCCACGATGGCGCACATTCATGTAAAAAGTGTGTTTGAATTAGACAGAAGAGAGTGTGCAAAAAGAAACCGCGAAAGTGAACAAGAGAGCGAGAGAGACACTCACAAGCTATCGTCTTTCTCATGCTGGAATGCAAGCATGTTCGTCCTGCATTACCATAGCAACAGCCCCCCTTTAGGTGGCAGGAGAGTGAACGAATGAATGGGCAGGCATGCGGACAGGAAAGAGAGAAGTGGTGAGGGGAGGGAGGGAGTACGAAAGGAGGTGTGGATGGAGAGATTAAAGATGAAATCATGTGAAGAGAGAAGGTGGGGAAAGCAAACGTAAATGTATAGTGCTACGGTTAAAGGAAAGGAGAGAAGGGGGAAAGGAGGGGGAGATAGAGAGGAGATAAAGATGGGAACTAGAAAAGAGGTGGGGAGAGGTAGAGGGAGATGTGGATGACAAAGTGCTAATGCAAACTCTTGTTTACCTTTTTCTTGAAAAATTCAGTATAATATCCATTTCCACATCACTTATTTCATCAGTACAGTACTTTGCCTTTTTCCCCAAAAGATGTTAAGCTACCATGAATGAAACGCAACACTCCCTCCAGAATTTTCACATTAAAAGTCTTGCAGCCTTCCTTTTATCAGGAAGTGATTTGTTGACGGTAGCTTAACATCATGAGTACAGCAAAAAAGAATTGACTTGAGACAGTATGAAAACATTATCTTTGTTAAAAAAAAGAAGAATGATACATTTATGCTTGTGAGCTGATATAGTAGGTTACAGGTAATTCAACTTTTGTTTACTAATCTACCCTTATCTTGCCTGTCCCCACTTTCTCTTCTCCTGTCCATGTGCACAAATGGCACAGTGTTATTATTACACGCTGCCTGGGGGGCAATGGAATAATCTGTCGACTGGCACGAAGAGGAGAGCACAGGAGAGGAGTGGAAAGAGGGAGAAAAATGATAAGTGAGTAACAAGCAAAGGAGAGACAAAAGAGTGAATGGTCAGAACAGAATGGGAAGATAAAGCGGGCAAAGAATGACAAAGTATATGTGTGCGAGGAGATCGTAGAGAGGAAAAAAGGAAGGAGTACATAGAGCGAAAATAGGTAATTGGAGAGGACAGGATGAGCGAGGATGATGGAAAGTGTAAAGAGTGAAAGCCAAGAGGAGCGTGGTGGAACGGAGGGGATATGACAGCGGAGTCTTTCATGACGGCTGTAGAGCAGAAATGGGTTTTCAGATCACTCTTGTGCACTCTGTGCCAATTTATATGCTTCTATGCCACCTACAGGCTGCACAGAGGGGAGGTAGAGAGGGGGGAGGAGAGGAGAGCTACTGCAATGGAAGGAGGGGAGACAAGTTGGTGTAGAAAAGGGGAGAGTTGGAGAGTGAAGTTCATGTGGGAGAAGAGATGAGAGGAAGCGAGGGAGGTTTAAAAGAGAGGGGAGAGGAAAGGGTAAAAAGAGGCAAGCGGGAATAGAAGAAAAAGTGATCTCCAACACACTATGGTGTGACATACTTATATTCCACTAAAGGTCAAGGTGGATGGTACGGCATACAAAGCTCAGGACCTTGAAGAGCAGGCTGTGTCCTGCATCCCCCTGATGTTAGACTCAGGCTGCTAGAACACTTGGGTATGGTTAGGGAAAGGTTGTGACTTTAGTTAACTATCAGTCCACGGTTTAAGTGAGGGTTCCACGTGAACTGGTTGGTGAATCTAGCTGTCAGTCCTGTTCCTAATCTCTGCAAGCAAAATTAACTATCCTGCTTGGTTGTAATTCCTCCTTGGCAATCTAAGCAACATGTAGTCATCAAGTTTTGTTGCGTCATAGTAGTCTTACTAATATCCTATGTTGTTTATGATGCTCTTATGTAGGGCTGCAACTAACGATTATTTTTTCGATTAATCGATAAATCGGATAAAAAAAACAAAAAAGCATTAATTTACATCAACTCAATACATACTTACATACATACTTGTTGTTTTAGTTAATAGTTGTGTAAAGGTAAGTAACCCAAAGAGCAGATACAGACCACACACACACACGTTCACTTGAAGCTTATTCATTAAATTATTACCATCATTGTAGTAAGTGCAAGTTAAGTTCATTTGTACACCACATTTAAACACAGCTTAAGATGACCAAGTGCTATAAAATAACTTTAAAATGAAATTAAAAAGTACAACACACACAAATATATTGGTCAACAATAACTGATATGGGACAAAGCACAGAATATATACATGACAATAGATTGAAAAATGAATGGGCCAAAAAAGGCGAGTGAATAAAAACGTGTCTTTAGTCCTGCTTTACTACTGTTAACGAGCTAACGCTAGCTTGTCATGCTGGATAACGAGTAAATACCACACCAGCACCACTGGAGGGACGTTACGTTTCTTACTTCAAAACGGAACAAAAGTAGGATTGTGTAGTGACTTTACCCTGCCGTTGAACTCCCTTCCTCCTCATCAAGGACTCCAAAATGTTTAGATCTTAGGTGCTGAATCATCACCGTGGTGCACCTGTGCCATGCCGTGTCGCTTTTGCTTATCTTGCAATTAACACGTTTTCGATTTATTTAGTGTGAATAGCCCACACCTTGGATGACTTAGGTCGTACTGATTTCTCTGCCTCTGCCATGTGTTTCAGAACAACGTTACGGGTCTCTCCGGTCTCTCTCCGTATTTCCTCTACCCCCGCTCTGCTCTTTTTTCTTTTCTTTCGCTCCGCGCCGAACTCAACTCAATTGCTTTTATCTCCGCGACTGAATGGCATGTCGCGCGACACAACGAATCAATAATGAAATTCGTTACCAACTTTTTTAATAATCGAATTTTATCGATTCGTTGTTGCAGCCCTACTCTTATGATTCATTCATATTTGCAGTCAGGTCGGTTAGTGCATGGGTTGACTTGAGTAAAAGCTGAGTAAAAGAAACATGCAGAGAAGATTTGCTGTTGCATGTTGTAAACTCTTACTGAAGTTTCTGTCAGAAATTCTCACAGATTTCAGTGGTTAGGTGGATTACTGTTCTATTGAATCTGACACCACCTTAATAATTTATAAACGTTTCCGTTTTATGTTGATAAAAACAAAGTAATACAAGAGGTCTTACATTTCCTTTAAAACTGTTGCCAATCCAAACAACCTGAACAACATTTTTTTAGAGAGAGGGAAAAAAGAGAAGGTATAGTAAGTTAATGTGAACCCATCTCTCTGCCCGCAAGTATAATCAAACCAGGTTGAGACCACACACACTATGTACTGTTTTTTTGTGATGAAGCCATATCTCTTGTTCAACACACTCAATATAGTCATCACAACAACAAAAAAAGTAGCTCTTATTTTCGGGTCTTTTCTTATGTAATTGTCAACATCTGTGCGTAACAATGTGATTTTACACTTTGTCCCTTGAAGTGTGGCGCGTGGCAGAGAAACAATACTAAGGGTTTGATAATTAGATGAAGTCCTCTCTCATTCTCTCTATCTCTCCCTCCTTCTGCTTTGCATTTGTTCCCTCTCTCTGTCTCAATCACATAACATGAGTATCTCTGTGTGCTCGCTGCCTGTGTCTCCTCTGCCGTTACCCTCTGGCTCCCTCTCATTCTGACAAACTAGGACATGAAAATAAGCCTCCACAGTGCCAGGAGAATGCTAAATACAAGGCCTTTTTTCTTTGGCAGTGCCTCTTTAATCAACTTCCTCTTATCTCTGCCTTGCATCCCTTGTTTCTCTCTTTTCAGAATGTAATGGAGGAGAAATCTGTACCGCCAACGTCTTTTCCTCTCAACACTCTTCCTCCACCTCCGTCCTCGCTCGCTTGTTCATTCGTCTGCCGTTGTGTTTCTCCCTCAAAATCTGCCGTTCCTCTTGCCACCTTGCTTATTCTCTGCCATTCTTTATCTTTTTCTGTCTCATTTCCTTGTGCTTTCCTTGCTTTGCCTCTCGCCTATTTCCCTCTTGCCTCGCTGGTTTTCTTCTCTGTGGCTCATCCCTCTTTGCTTTCTAATTTCTGCATTCCCTCTCCCTATTTATACTTCTTCCTCTTCCATCTATCTCCTCTATCTACCTCTGCAATTGTGTTGCTGCCTTCATTAAAAGTATTACAATGTGCTCTCATGCACCCGGTAGCATGGCTGACGTAGCCAAAGCATGAGTCTGCTCTACGCTGGTGGACATTCACATACCAGAAAGAAGCACAGTGATGCATAGAGGTGTAATTGAGTCAATGGATTAGTTACCGTGATTTCTGTTGGACCTGAGGTGATCCTCTTAAGATCAAGACCGTCCCACTAGAGCTCTGGTGTGGACAAGAATCAAAAGCTGAGGAAAAATAATAAAAAAAATCTGTATGTGTGGGCACACTGTAACGTAGAAACTATACAGAATCCATAGGTGTCTTGTTGGGCTTCATTTTGTAAAGTGGTTTAAGTGAATTATTATGTGTATGTGTGTGAGAGAGAGTAAAAACCAGGACTAAAGCGAACTCCACCTGATTCCAAAACACTCTTAATAACAAAGCGCATCCTCCTCCTTTCCTATGCTGTTTTCTGTTGTATCCCTTTCTTTTGTTCCTGCCTGTTCTCAGTTTCCTATGTTTCCACAGCAATATTCATTGTTGTGTATGTGTGTTGTATTTATGTATTGGCTAATAAATCCGAGTTGAATGGATGCAGGCCAGACTCCTGTTGAGCATGCCTGCTTAGCATCAATTAAGTTTGCTGTGGACCACAGGGCCATTTTCTCTGCTATTATCTCTGTATTCTCACCCTTTGTCTGTTGCTCAGTGGTTTCTCTTTGTTACTTTTCTTTTTCACTCCGCTTTCCAGCTTGCTCTCCTTTTTATTCAGTCTCTTTCCTTCATTTCCTCATTTCTTTCATTTCGTCTTTCCTTCTTTGCAAATCAATGTTGACCCTTCTCTCTACCCCACTCTCGCTTCTCTCTCTTATTTATTTGATCTGTGTTTTAAAAACGGAAACTAAGCTCTGGTGGAGTTTGGTTGTGGTAAGAACTCAAAGCTGACTGACCACACGGTTGTGTGATAGTCAACGTGACATGTTTGAATGCAAAAGTTAAACCACACAAATGTATTGCATGTGTCTGCTGACCATGGCACCTTTGAAGCTAGTTGTGCCTTGTGTATAGACTGGGTAAACCCAGCCCGATCTGCCGGCGATTTGATTTCACCCTGCAGCTCAGGCTGGAAACCTGTGCATGTATCTATCCTGCTTCTGTTACAATTTTGCGGGGACCAATCACAAACTGGCTTATCCACCTGGCGCGCTATTGGCGGGTTTAACACAATGACGATAGAGAAGCGACCAAGCAGCTTCTTGTTTACATTCAACATAGCGGCCACCGAAGCGCAGCAACCCGTTGATGCCGCTGTCGCTGCTACGTCACCCGGATCGTTGGTCTGTTTGGTTGAAGGACTATCCAATTGCGTACAGAGTCATTTGAACTATGCCCGTTGATCACACCTCTTGTGCAGTAGAAAATACAGAGCAGACTCCCCAGACTAATGTTCAATCTTAAAAGATTGAGCTTGATCTGGGGATAGCCAGACTACCCTGTGTAGTTATCTATATTCTGAAATTTGGTTACCATGGTAACAGGTGAGAACATCAGCACATCGATGTGGGGAGTTTTCCTTAATAGTTAGGAAGAGAAAATGGCTTAAAACAGATGTGTTGTGCATGTGGCCATGTCTTACAGAAGTGGGTTAAACTTAGGTCGTGACCAGAATCCTTCATTTGATTTAAACATTCTGTAGCGCAAGACGCCTCATTTTCAGCCTCGGGTTATGTGTCCATCATTATTTATGACAGAAGAGGTCAAGTTGAAGACTTGATTAATGATGCTCATAAACAATGTCTTTGTGAGCTCTTTGTTACCATTAGAGAACATAACTGCTTTCAAATGCAGTGAAGTGCAGTGTAACTAGCTGTCAATCACTGGAATGAAATCAGTTTAGATTTTTTCTTATGCGTTGACAATGCAGACAATGATTTACCTGTCCGCACAATTGACTTCATGTTTACAAATTCTTGGTTTGTATTCAGTTAAAGCTGTTGTAGGCAATTTATTTTTGGCACCAAAATTGGCTAATTTTCAGGATCTCCAGCAGACTGACTATCTCAACTGGCCATTACAATGAAACCAGTAAAAAGAGAAGAAAGTTAAGGCTTATAGCATAACAATCTGGATATACACTTTTTTTTTTTTATTTCACCCTTCCTGTCTCTCATGCTCAGCCATCTCCTTTACTTATCTTTTTTGCTCAATCGTTTTGCCTATTTCCATCACATTTCTCCCACCTCCAAGTCTCTGTGTAAGAAAAGGCTGTAGCCAATTACTCCGTGAAAGGGGTCAAACACTAGTCCTCCCACTCTCACTTAACCCCCACCACCCCAAACCCTGTATTGCCCTCTTTCTTTCTCCCAGTGGGGTCAAACATTACACCGCTGCTATCAAAGAGGGCCAGACCAGCCAATAACATGTCAGGTCAAGCCCTCCCTTTCTTGCTTCAACTTTTATCTTCTCCTCCCCCTTTCCTTTCTGTGTCTTCTCTGTCTTATCCTTATCGTAATGGAAGGATTAAATATTGTATTAAGCTGAGCTAAATTGTGGCTATCCAGGGGATGTTACGGAGTGGCTTAAACATTGTCCCTATGAATGAATGTTTTTAAAGGGTAAAGGCTTGAAAATCCCAGAGACACCCTGCCAGTTTGGGAGTGCGGATAAGTCCAAAGGGCAGGAGACAATTAAACCTGAGGATTTGATCCCTGTAGCTGAGGCAGATGGGGAAACGAGAAAGTGAGAAAGACCGGGTGATAGACATAAGTAGGCGGACTGAGATAAGAGACGTGGTAACATAAGCAGAAGAGGAGACAGATCGACAGGCAGACTCAACAGGTTTCCTTTACACCTGGAAACACTGTAAAATGCATCATATCCAGAGATAATTAAGCTGGATTTTATTTACACATGGGATACACTGCAGTCTTAGTTCTCCTGCCAAACACTGGTGTCACTTCCTCAAGTATAATTTACATATTTTCAAACTGACAGGAAACATATTGTATTGTAAGTATGCTGGCCATACTTTTTTTACAAGCATCAATTGACCCTTCGCTAAGCCCCACCCTCCTTAGTTACTGTTGCTATGCTTGACAAGCTTCAGTGCCTGGCACGTCTATTACAGTATGCATGCACCGGTGTCAGACGTTCCCAAGGAGATATTTAGTAACTTTTGGCAAACAGGTGAAATATCTGAGAGAGCAAGACAAAAGGGACTGCAGTATGCATTCGAAGGATATATCCACGACATAATATGCAACCGATTAGAGAATAATTTCATCAAAATTTAAGCTAAAGCCTATAGGTCCCAGCGCAAGCAGCAGCCGCCCACACGCTGACCATTCAAATGGTGAACACACAAATTGAGGAACAGCTATATTCATGCACAGCAGGGTAAGTGAAATTTGAAAAAAAATCTAATAATTATAAATCAAACACTTATCCATAAGTCTTGTGGAATAAACACAAGACATTAGCCTGACCACTTTGCAATGATAACATTGTCCTGCTTATATTTTTAGCGATTAACAAAATGCTTAAATATGTTTTAAAGTATGTCAGTGAGCCTCCGTCTTGCTTTTAATCATCTTATTTTACGTTCAAATATATGCATTATGAACAAAGAACCGTCATTATTTCCAAGCAATGCTGTGCTGAGTTAGCTAGCTAGCTAACATTAGCGTGTTCTTGCCTTGGAGCAAACGTAGGTGTTTTTGTTAATCCTGTCGACATTTAGCTAGTTGTGAATGGGGCCTCCCACGCCCGGCATTTCTCCCCTTGGGTTTTAGGTTTCGGGAAGGGAAAAAAATTCCACCACCCCGTCCAAACTTTTAAGATACCGGGTATCAGATTTGCACAATCCATATGCACAACGCTTCGGCATGTTTCCCTTGCTTGAAAGCTTGATAGACTTCCGTGCCTAGTTACGGTTGCTAAGCCACGATTGGCCTGCAGCGGTTTTTGGGCGTGGCTTAGCGAAGGGTCAGTTTACAAGGTGGCAATTTACATATCCAAATGCCACCTGTTAGTTTTGCTTGTGCTACTCTTCTTATCCTCACACAAACATTTTCAATTAATTTCTATACACAGGCCAATGCGAAGTTCTTTTTCTTTTCTGTTTTTAAATACTTTTTTATTGCTTTTAAACAGAAACCGTACAAAACAAAATAACAGAACCCTCCACCCCGATTAGCCAGACAGCACATACAATATTAGACAATGTGAAGTTCTTTTTCTAAATAAATTTGCATTGTGACAAAACAAGACTACAGCCATGCTAGCAGCTCTGCGAGGCTGTACTTAGGCACAGCAGTGCTTCAAGCTTAATGCTAACATCAGCATACCAGCATAGCTACTGTACAGTGACAATGCTAACATGCTATATATATATATAGCATGTACCTGCTATATGCTATATCCAGCAGGTATAATGTTTACCACGTATGCCATCCAAGTTTAGCGTCTTAGCCCACTAACATTTGCTAATTAGCCCTAAACAAAGTAAACCTAAGGCTGAAGAATGTCTTTAGTTTTGCAGGTATTTTGTCATAAGTCAAAGTGTGGGACAGGGTGAACTTTTGACCTGATGATGTTTACCAAATTACATGAACATGAATGTCTGTACATCATTTCATGGCTGTCCATCTAATAGTTATTGAGACAAAGTCAGAGCATCACTAAGTCAATAGGATTCATCCTCTGAGAACCATAAATATCTGCAGAAAACCAACCGACATTGCATTCCTTAGCAAGGCTCATGAGTCATGCCGCTAGCAAGGCTTAAAAAAAGATAGAATTTATTTTCAATCATGTACAAGTCAAGGCAGCTATGGATTAATGCTGCAAGACACACTGATAAAGACACAGACAAAAGGTAGGAACTGGAGACAAAAAGTTGAAAAGATGTCCCGTGTAGTAGGAATACTTATCATCTTTTAATAATATAATGCAAAAGGGCATCTCTTCTTTTTGTCCTCATGTCTCCTGATGATCATCGAGGAAACAAAAGACCTGCAGACCAAGAAAATTATCCCTGTGGAGCCAGATAGCTACAATGAAAGGAAAGATAGCACATATTTCATACATATACCATCACAGATTGTCTTTCTACTACGGAACAGCTTGTATTGTATCATGTCTTGTTTAATTAGTGATTGTATCAGAATATAATAAGAGCCAAGAACCTGACCTGTGTCTCAGCATGTTGATGCCTGAGTGTTTGGGAATTACACAAAAGAGATCTTATAACATGTTTTATGAACAATGGGATCAAACCTTTACGGTTTGATCCCATTGTTCATAAAACATGTTATTGATGATTTGAAATTAGATTTTTAAAATAGGCTTTTGCCCATCATGACTGACAAGACAGTAGAAGAAGATCATATAAAAGACATCAATATCTTTGAGCATAAAACAACCTTAAAAGGTACATCAGTAAATCATTTTTTTTTTATCATTAAAAAGAGTATAACACATTTTTGAGCTTTAACTCCTAAATCAGAGTTCTAATATTCTAATGATGGCAATTTAAGAAAATCAAAATATGTTCCTATATTTTCTTAAAATACAGAATGTCAGCATCTTATGTATCATCAGGAAAAGTGTCAAGTGATTTGATTCTTGGCCCATTGTCTAGCTTTCAGATTCATATTCACTTACATAGGTAACTGGAAAATGTCAGGCAATGTGCATGAATTGAATTCTGTTCAAGGTGAATGTTGCCTCTATAGGCAAATCACCAAACATTGTCATGTTAAATAATCTCTCTGCTGGTTTCCATTGAAGCACTTTGCACCTCTCCTGCACTGACATGAAAAGATTCCTTTAACTTGAGTTTTAAATGTGGTATTAAATCGCCTGTTTCAGTTCTGGAGTGGTAAGAATGTCTCGTGGGAATTTATGTTAATATTTGTTTTGCTGTCAGCGAATTATCAATGCAGGGAAACTGAACTGAGGCTTTTACTTCTCCCCATGTGGCCTTTGTTTTTTTGGGGCTCAGTATTGCCATTAACATCATTGTTAGCTGCATCACTAATTCATACGCACATACAAAAGCACATATGCATGCACGCTTTTATGCAATCCTACATACACTTGTGAGCACACACAGACACATTAGTTTTATGGAAATAATGTTTGTGTTACAAAGATCACTGCCTCATTCTCTCTTTCTGTACAGTTAAACAGACGGATGCAAACACACAATGGAAACTAAGCTTGAAGGTCCAACCATAAAAACAAAAGCATTTCACTAAACTCAACAATTATTAAGTAACAGAAACACTCAATAGACTGGAGAGTTTGATGTGTCTTCATACAAATTCTATAGCTACTGGGCAGATCAAAGCGTGCAGCAAACAATCTGAGCTTGATTGTAATTCTGTGTAAATTTACATAATCACTATTATAATAACATGCTGGTAATTAAGTATACTTTGGCCTTTGTGCTGCAATTAAGGGTAACAATGGTGATTACCATAATCACAGTTGAAAGTACACTGGCCTCAATGGTTCACACTTATGTGGTGCACTATTCAGTACACTTTAAATGCTTTCCAAGCTGCCTGTAATGTGAATGATAGTTTTTATCTGATATTTCTAAGGGTCTGCTCATTTGACCTACAGCTAACTACTAACAGTGCTTCCCATCTCTTTTTATGATTTCTTTTGTACTTATATTTTAGCAGATCCAAGACATCAGACAGAGACAAATATACAATATGGCAGCCTAAAAGACACATACTAAATGGGAGTTATACAATATATATTGTTAAGATAGGAGTGGATAAGTGATACATTCAAAGGTTTATTTGTCACATACATAAGTAAGACCGTTTGTGTGATAAAATACAATTACATGTGCTAAAAGACTAGTGTGAAAAATTAAATTCAAAGAAATGCTATTTAACCCCATTAGAACAGCCCAGAAGATAAATATTGACAGAGGTCAACAAACTAGCCAAACTTCATCACAAAGTGTTCAGTATTTCAGTATATCAAAAAACCCAAATCCACCCAAGGATAAAAACAAGGATGATTGTGTTACATACGTAAATATGTGAATCATCCACTAATGAATATGCAAGACAAATTAACTGCCATTCAACTAATTGCAGCTTTATACTCAGAACAGCAGTATTATGTGTTGTGACTGATCAGTGTAGCCACATAAAAGTTTGATAAATCTTTGTCTAATGAGGATGGAATGTTAGTGACCTGTGAGCTTGTTCCCGACTCAGTTGAGTACCATAAATAAACACTTATTAGCACACTTATTTTTAATTAACTGGCTCAAAACATTAATTAGCATATGATTTATATTAATACGGAAGTGGGCCATCAGCATCACTCATTAAATGGAAATGGAATGCTGACTTGTTTGCTCTTCTTGGTCTGATTTAATATGACATGATAGACCAAGAAGAAAAAGATGAGTGCGAGAGAAGGTTAAATATGCAAATAAAATTGCTACCTCTCAACTATTCTCCTAAAGTAACAGGCATACTGATGTGTGTTTGATGTTTACAGTCTCCAGAAACCTAAAACCTTTAAAGTATGGCTACACACTTACATAACTGTAACTCTTGAAAATAAACGTTTATCATAGGCAATCACGGTTGTCAGCGGTCCAGTATTTGAAACTGTGACATCAACAGTAAAAAGTGTGCTTTTGCTGCTCTACTAGATACCTCAGCTCTTTTTTCTCTTTTTCAGAATTTAGAGTAGTTAAATTAGGTTTTGAACAAAAAGCTAATAGATTGCTGTAATTCAAGAATACCCCCATATCTTTCTTATAGCCAAGGCAATTATAGGGGATACTGCTTAATCAGCTGAATTCTAGAGGCCTGGAAGGATATTATCAGGTCGACTTATGCCCCCAATCCTATAGCTGTATACCACTAAAAGTAGAAAATATATTGTCTCAGACCAATGATAAAGGGCAGCCTGTAAAGGCAGGAGAGTTAGATAAAATAATCTGATGATGGGATGGAAATTTGCAAATGGGATTAAAAAAACAGTAGGATATAAGGAATAGAAGTATTATTAAAAAAGTGAATTAGTAAGCCACCATTGGTGGTAAAGTGTACAGGAATGAATTGTGATTAGGGAAGCTTTAAGGGCCAGGAACACCAGGATTTATTCATTCCAAAAGAATTGCCGCGATCAGAGCATCCAGTCGAGGAGGCGAAATAAATCTGTGCAAATGTTTTGCGTATAGCTCAACTTTGCTAAACTTTTTTTGTTTGCTTACTGACTGTTAGCAAGCTCAGACAGCTTTATTGTCCTCCTTCAATCATTTTTTATTCAACAAAATGGTGCCAGGGGGAAGTACATAGTCCTAGAGATACAATAGAGAGAAACTCCATGGGCTATTGTGACTGACTAGCAGTAGCCCAGCTGGGCTGGTTAGCTAGCCAGCTAATCTCCAACTAGCTGTTCGAGTAGTCACAACATTGCAAGTTCCAGCACCACCTATTTCATGTAGAGGAGTGATTCTTCGTGGTGTGTTTGCTTAATACTGTGACAGCTGGATTAAGAGCAGGTGAGGTGGAAAGAGCTGGTCAGAGAGAGCGAAACAGAACTCTTTGGGGTATTGCCCATTATAATCTGAACATTATAACGAATTAGCTTACTTTGTGCCATCAGTCCTTCGTCTATATGCTTTAAAAAGCAATTACATAATATAGAATTTCTCTTTTTTGGAATCATCATTAAATATTTGCACAGTTGTACAGAATACACTAATTATCCACATGCATTTACTGCAGTATATCCATGTTTGCTCAGAATACCGTATATTTGCTATTTGCTGTTCAAGTGTCCCATGAAGCCATAGCAGTAAGCCAGCATGCACAATACCAGGACCCTGAAACTGAAGCAGCTAAATGGGATTCAGCCATTATTAATTTGATCATTTTCAACTGTGACATTGTAAAAAAGGTATATTATACAACTGTCCAATGGTACTATTGTAAAACACATACAGTAGTACCATAGACTGTATACAGTCTATGAGTAGTACCCTATGATAATGTGGTTCCCAGGCTTTTCTTGTGGTTTTAGCTTGTAAAAAAAAGTTTAGTTTTTTCCACACAGGTAGTATTTTTGATAGAGTTCTGCTGCTCTTTTTTCCCTCTGTATTTTGCTCACACTTACAGTACAAACATGCAGTGGTCTGATGGTGCTGTTATATTTTCTCTCATGGTGTAGTTCTTAACCCTTGGTTCGTTGTCAAATGCACTAAGTGATGTATGCTAATATGTGTGGGTTACTCTAAATGGAAGTTTGGATTTACAGCAGTACATTTCATATTGTTTTTTGCCCCATGATATTTAAAATGTAAATATGCAGATGACGCATAGTGTGTTTAGGTAGCGTTAGCAGATGCCGCAGTGTGCTTCACCAATGAGGGAGAAGGATCCTGTTTACAGTAGAATATGTACAGTAATGGGGAAAAAGTCTGTTTTGCATAGAGATTTTGTTTGTTTTTGTCTTTTTGAATCACTAATGAATTAGAGGGAAAAATATAAATAAATTGCATACATTAATGGAGTAACGGTACTCATTTAAACACACAGAGCCAGGTTTACTAAGGCTTTTGCGCCTGTTTTTTAGGCAAAGAATACACATTCTGCCCAAAACACATACAGTGTATTTATCAAGCAGACGCAACGGACTTTGCGGGTCATTTGTGCAAGTGTCTGCAAGGTGCCCCTCTATCCTCATTGTATATGTGTTAGAGGGAGGATCGCTCAAATATTAGGATGATGCATGTTAACAGAGGTTGATTGTGTATGCCACTGGATTTACTGAGGTCACGCTATTTGTCAGTTTTGCGAGAAAAGTAAACACAGCTCTGATGTGATTTACAGTAGCCTCAAGAACGGTTGTACTGGCGGAAATAAACATGAATTAAATATGGTCTAAAACCTGATTATTGGAAACAAAAATTAAGCAATTCAACTTTTATTAAAGGTGCAGTAAGTAAGACTTATAAAACTAACTTTCTGTCATATTTGCTGAAACTGACCCTATGTTCAAGTAGAACTACATGAAGCAGGTCATTTAAAAAAAATCTAGCTCCTCTGGCAACACCTACAGCCTGTAGTGCGATTTGCAAAAATCCACAGCTCCCTGTTCAGATGCACCAATCAGGGCCATCCATGCTCATGCACACGCATTCATTCTCCCTAGTGAGGGGAGAGACTTAGGAGACCATTTTGGGCTTTAGCAGAAAGGGGGGAGGGACTGAGAAGTTGTCGATGTTAATATTTTTCGGCTAAGTCCTGGATCTTCGCAATCCTACCTAGAGCACCTTTAATGGACACAAACAAACAGTGGATGGGAAAATATGGTTTATATTAATCAAATTTTAACTTAACCATCAGTCACTACAGACTGCTTTGTTTTGTTGAGATATTTAAAAGTGCAGTAGGTAAGACTTATAAAAGATCTTCGCAATCCTACCTACAGCACCTTTAAGTGAACGTTTGGCTGCATTTACCTCATTATCAACATCCATGACAACACCATGTCCACCTCTACCTGATCCATTCTGAACTCCTTTTTGATTGCCTTTACCATTCCAGCAGACAGGAATTTACTGAAATCTCTTTACTCCAGTAATTTTGGCAGTTTGTTTGATGTGTGTACTGTACAGTACATGTGTGTCTTTGCCCCTGCCTGTTTGACCAAATCAGTGTGTGTACGTGTATGACCTTTAGTGTTTGTGCAGGGTTTTTTGTGCTGTGTATGAATATCTGTGTGTGTGTATGTGCTTGCGTGTGTGTGTAACTGTTTTTGATTGACAGCTCTGAGCTAGTGGGGTTGGTCCACTGCTGAGAGGAGATCACAAGAGAGGAGCAAAAATCAGCATGAAAGCAACAAATTATACACGCACACATTTCTACAGTTCCATACAGTACTCTCAACTACACATATACGTACAGGGGAAAGTGTAAGCACACTTAAATGCACAGTTCTAGCCCTATTAAATGTTTGCATTCAACATCAAATACCCATGATAACGTGCATACCACACACACACACACATTTTAAACACACTCAGATGTGTAAAGCTAGTGGTGTAGTCTACGTGATACGAAGGTATATGGAGTATACCCACTAGGAAAGGTCAAGCAATTCCATATACCCACTTACAAAAATGCAAGGATAACGTTACGTAACGATGATTGTTTTGTGATAGAACTTTTACACTTACGTTCATAAATTCACCCCGTCTGTGTTGTGAGTCACCTAGGAACAACAACACAGTTGCTTGACGGTCATTCTCTGTCGCAAATTTGAAATTAACTAATGTGAATCACTAAAGTAGATATATGAAATGAAAGCAAATTTAAACTACACTCTTTCAGTGTTTTGGTAAGCCTGCCCCTGAAGCTACTGCCTCTTCGAGTGACACTGCAGCAGACGTTAACGTTAGCCTGCAGAAACTACAGAAAATGAGCCAGATGAGGCTGATTCTTTACACGGTAACGTTACAAAAAACCTATGGGGTTGTTGCTCTGCAATGTGCCGTTCTAAGACGGGTGAGTCTAATGCTGGAAGGGAAAAAATTACAGTATACTCATTACAAGGCAAGGCAAGGCAGCTTTATTTCTATAGCACATTTCAGCAACAGGGCAATTCAAAGTACTTTACATAAAAACGATTACAAAATTGAAAACAGATAAAATACGAGAATAAAAATTACAGTGCAGTATAAGAAATTAAACATTAAAGAGCAGTTAAAAACAGTAAAAAATATAAAAGCAGATAAAATACAAGATTTTAGACTGCTAGTATGGGACAATGTATAAGCCATTGCTCTATACACGTAATCCACCCACAATCCTTGCCGTTCCCAGAACGGGCCGGTCCCACCAGTCTTACTTTTTAATTCTCTTTATATGCTTGTATAGATTGTCATACAGTTTCAACAATGCAACTTCAGTATAAGAAATTAACAATTATTTAAAGAAAGGCAACATCAAGAAGAAAGGTCTTCAGCCTTGATTTAAAAGAACAGAGTTGCGGCAGACCTGCAGTTTGTTCCAGATATGTGGAGCATAAAAAGTGAACGCTGCTTCCCCCTGTTTAGTTCTGATTCTGGGGACAACAAGCAGACCTGTCCCAGACGACCTGAGAGGTCTGGGTGGGTCATACTGTAGTAGCAGATCAGAAATGTATTTTGGCCCTAAACCGTTTAGTGATTTATAAACCAGCAAAAAGTATTTTGAAATCAGTTGTTTGAAGCACTGGAAGTGTAATAGCCCTGAAAAGGGGAGTAGCTGAATGAAAGATGCACAGACACAAACTTTCCTCAGCTCATATGTGTAATGACTCAATATAACACAATACAACATACATAATACATAAAAAAATTCTGCTGCATATCTACAGAACTGAAATACCAAGCAAACAAATACAGCAATACAGTACATTACAGAAATGTATACAGAACATACTACGACACATACAATGTCTCTGCATGGCTACTAAGTGCAGCTCCTTCATCCACGACGTCGCAGTTAGCATTGCTAAAGGCTAATGTGGCTAGCTTTCTCTTCGTTGTGTAATTAACTTCATTACTTCACAATGTGCGAACATACCGTGTTAAAAACACTCTCAACACATATACACATTCACATAACACTCTGTTAACTAATAACACATATTATACGAGACTCATAGCTGAAAAGGAGAGTAGTTGAATGAAAGATGCACAGACACAAACTTTCCTCAGATCATATGTGTAATGACTGAAGGGAGGAGGCGACGTGCACAGCAGGGTTCTGAATCAGCTGCAGCTGTCTGATTGATTTTTTAGGGAGACCTGTAAAGACACCGTTACAGTAGTCAAGTCTGTCATGGTTAGCGAGGATGGTGGACCCAAATGCAGAGAGCAGGCGAAGGAGTAATGAGCACGAGGATTTATTAAACACAAAAAACAGGAGCAAACCAAAGGCGGTCCAAAAATGGAGCAGGCAGAAAACAACAGAACAGGCTACGACGTGCTGACAGGAACAAAACCAGACACAAACAATGATCCGACGAGAGACAAGGGAAAACAGAGAGGCTAAATACACAAGGTAACGAGGGAACGAGAGGCAGGTGACACAACAGGTGGAACAAATCAAAAAAGGCGGGAAACAAACAAAGACAGGAAGAAAGCTAGACAAGACAAGGGAGACAAGACAGACTACAAAATAGGACAGGAAACAAGCACAATAGAGAACAGAAACCGACTACAAAAATAAGACACACCACAAAATACCAAAACCCTGACAGTACCCCCCCCCAAGGGACAGATCCCAGATGTCCCAAAAACAGAACAAAAAGACAACCCAGGGAGGGTGGAGGGGGACCGGAGGAGGGCCAAACAGGTCAGCAAACAAGTCAAGTGGGGCTAGGGAATGGAGAGGCCACTCGGGACAGGGAACAGGAAGGCCCCGGGACAGGGACAGAGAGGCCTCGGCAACAGGGAACAGAGAGGCCTCGGCAACAAGGAGCAGAGAGGCCTCGGCAACAAGGAGCAGAGAGGCCTCGGTAACAGGGAACAGAGAGGCCTCGGCAACAGGGAACAGAGAGTCACTGGGGCACAACGCCCTGGGTCACAGGGAACAGAGAGTCACAGGGGCTGAGAGAGAGAGCTCGGCAACAGGGGCAGAGAGGCCTCGGCAACAGGGGGCAGAGAGGCTTCGGCAACAGGGGGCAGAGAGGCCTCGGCAACAGGGGGCAGAGAGGCCTCGGCAACAGGGGGCAGAGAGCAGATTCAAAGGACTTATGTGTCATAAGTCCTTTAACCCTTGATATATTCTTAAGGTGATAATAGGCTGATGTTGTAATTGTCTTAATGTGGCTGTTGAAATTCAGGTCTGAGTCCAGACACAAACAACTAGACTACACCACTGTGTAAAGCTTATAAAAGGCCCCACTAAAAGTCTGAGGAATCTCTTTGATGATAAGACTCAAGACTCAAGAATTTTCTTTTTTTCTTTTTGTCTTACTTAATTTTAGCCTGACATCGCCAGACCAAATTGTAAATGCGAATTAGTCTTAGTTCCAAGCGGCGCATTATCAACATGTGACTTAGAGCTGAGCGACCAGTTCCACCCAGTGTAGATGGCCAATCACAGCACAGTAGTACCAGCCAATCACAGCACATAAGGCCGGGACTTTGCACAAAGCATGGGAAAAAATAATGCCTAAGAGACAACAGCGTGCATAGATGATCTGGTACATTAAACTTTTGCCAAATCTTGACGGAAGTACGGCAAACACATCTTTAAGAGCAGTTGATTGTACTTATTTTAGTTCAAATATACCATCCAGTTCAATACTGACGCGATAGCGGGTTCAACAAAAAGTTCCACATCAGCTGCAGCCATCTTGGTATAATGCCTCAGCAGCGCTCCTCTTTACTGTCTTCGTCTCAAACACTCCATATCAGATAAACGGTTGTGATTGGCCCGGCACATCTCAGGCCGCTGGAAATCTGTCCAAAGCACAGGGGGACCAGACACATCTGCCAGTGCAAACAAAACTTGAGCTTGCAGATTCGTCTGGTTCCCAAGCAATTTAATTTTACAAACAAATGCTGTCTCATACTCACTTAGTCAGATACACACTTTTTCCCTCTGTCAACCCTGAGGTCAAGTGTGCAATAATGATGTATGAAATACTCACATTCATATAGCTTCTACTCAACATTTGAAGGCACTCGACCAGCCCATTTTTATTAGCTGATAAGTGCTTGTGTAGTGAAAGCACTCATCAAGCCCATACAATATATTCATTTAAACTCTTCACAAGCTGAACATAAGTGCTTTTTCTAAAGATTATGTTTTTTTGGGCATTTTTGGCCTTTAATGACAGGACAGCTGAAGACATGAAAGGGGAGAGAGAGGGGGGAATGACATGCAGCAAAGGGCCACAGGTCAGAGTCGAACCCGGGCCCGCTGCGTCGAGGAGTAAACCTCTATATATGGGCGCCCGCTCTACCAACTGAGCTACCCGGGCGCCCGTAAGTGCTTTTTCTGACGCTTGTTTTCTTTACCATGCTGTTTGTTATTCAGATTGATTGGGATTAAAAGACATTTGTTTGCAATAGTGCTACAATTACTATACATCATATTAGATCAATATGAATGAACACAAACTTAAATGTAAATCAAATTTTGAAAAAAAAAAAAATGTATTTCCTCCATTAAAGGATTTATCCTAACTGTATTGTAGGACTAAGGATAGAGGATGTTGTATGTATTTAAAATCCCTCCGAGCCACACGTATGATTTGGGGCTATATAATTGAAGTTTTGCTGCTTAGCTTAGCTTAGCACAAAGAGTTTAAATAGGGGGAAAGAGTTAGACAAAAGCCGCCTACTTGCACCTCATTGACACGTTATATCTTGTGTGTTTCAACATTACAAACACAAAGTGAATAAATTACAATTTGCCGTTTTTTTTTTTTAAAGATTATGTGCCGGACTGTTTCGTGGGTGGCACCAGTTGCCAGGCAACCAGCAGTAGACAGATTGTTTTGCTAAACTAAGCTAACCGGTCCAAAATGTCCAACTATTCTAGATTCAACATGCCATAGTTGGTCACTTCCTCAGAAGTTTGATAACAAAGGGAAACATAAATATGGTTCTATCCAGTGTTTTTTTTTTTAAACAAAGATATTTTTTAATTTATGTGGAAAACTCTTCATGCGTGAACTCAGTTTTGGAGGTGCATTTTTTCCTGCAGATATTCATTAAGAACAAAGCCTGTAATTTGCATCTATGATATCTTTTTTCATCATTTATGATAATGAACACCCACACAGGTTCACAACCTGTATCTGTTCTTCAGTTGTTTCCATATAGACACATCAACAACACAATATGAGTGACAGCTCTGTGTCCAGGGAGTTATCTCCAAGTTACACTCTTCTTACAGTATGCTTAGTTGTTGCTGTGGAGATTCTAAATAATCTGGGATATTTAGTTTGTTCCTGGTGGTTGTATATGCACGTGTCATCACATATAAGCGGCCTATACTAGATGTATCGGTGAGAGCTTTAGTGTTTTCATTGTTGTTAATGTGTTTGTGAACATGTGCATGTGAGAATGTGAGCGATGTGTGGAAGCCTAATGCAATATGAGCAAATTTGTATATCTGTGTCAGTGTGTGTGTGTTTGTGTGTGTAATGTGCATGTGAGTGTCTGTACTCTCTAGATAAGAATATGGTGTTATTGCTGAATAAAAGCCCTTTAGAATCGGCCTTGTGGGAAAAGTGGACCCAGTTATCAAGGAGCCAGAGACCCTGACAAGATGTCAAGACTGTAGAAATAATATAACATGAGGATGGATAAAAGAAAACCTCAATAACATTATCTGTGTTGCTTTCATTAATTCTGTCTCTTGTTCTCCTTCACTTCCTGATACTCCCACATGCTTATAGCTTTCATACAATACCTAACTTTGACACCCTAAAGATCTTTTTCTTTAGCATTTACATGAAACCAGAACCCGTAAAAAAGCTTCATGGGAGGTTGGACAAACTGCAGGTTTTAGATTGATTATTTTCTGCCCTGACAAACAATACATGTATGAAGTACAGTAAATAGAATCAGAATCAAATAAAATAAAATAAACAACAGGATTAAACATACACCAGCAGGACACATGCATTTTGTGAGTGTGTTCTTACAATAGATCATTCTTTCAAAGATGGATTGGAAATTTGATTTCCAATTTTACAATTCTTAATTGAATCATGCTTTCAGACATAAAATTGAGAGGTGTTATCTCAGTCTAAAATATAATACTTTTTGTCCCTGATTTAACCATTATTTTCTATTTCTATTTTCTATTATTCTACACTCAGACACGGCAGAATGTATTATTGCACCTATAGCATGGTCACTTACAAAAAGAAAAAGAGAAGCTGTGTTCAATAGTTGACATCCATATTTGAATGATGTTAGTCAGTTTGTTTAGGTATGTTTCACCAGTAAGAGTTAGTTACTGCACTGTTGCTATGGATACCTTGCACACTGACTGAACTATGTCTGAGGTTTCCTGTCACACAATTTCAGAAAGTAGTATTTTCTGTGGCAGTGGTATAAACTGTGATGCAGTATTGTCTAAAATATGTATGATATGGCATTAGGATACATGATATGTGTATAATATAGTGGTATAATGTATGACATGAAATGTGAGACATGCCAAGTATAAAAGTCTATGAATAAATTTCCCTTGATTTGACTTCCATTATGTTGTTTAGAAAAGGACAAAACATCTTTAAACATCTTTAGCTGAGTGCTGCTTCATGACTGTCTCTAGTCCCAAACAACCCTGCCTGTCTCCTGCACCTGGGGTCCCCAGTATACTATGGCTCTACAGTATCTAGTGTTGCAGCCCCAGCTATGCATTACAACCAACCTACTTTCTTAATTCCCTCTAGCAACAGCTTCTTAATACCATGCCAAACTGGCAAAAAAACGAGGCAAATTATGAAATGAAAATTCACAATTTCCCGAAATCTTTGATGGCTTCAGCTGAAAATGAAGGTGACTGTGAGGCTGAAAATTCATAAGCTCCTTCATGACACAGCTTTTAACTCAAAGTTTATTTCCTGAAAATACTACTCTCTATGGGTAAACATAAGAGAGAAGAAGTTGATATCTAATGTGAACAGATGTTAAGACGTTGTGTCTCTCTGGGCTGCCTGTCACCACAATCACAACCCCAACCCCAGTGTACCACTGCTGCACCTGCTGCCACTCCAATAAGTTTATTTATTTGAACTGTCTTTGGGGAGTGTCAATGAACTCCTTGCCTTTCATGACCCTTTCAAAAAAATGTGTATAGGACATAGAAAATGACAATTTAAGTAGTTTCTTATATTCTATGTTAGTAATGTTTCTTGTATTTGTTTTGGCTCTATGTGAACACGCACAGTGGAGAATTAAAATACAGTTTGCCTTAACTGCTAACAACAAGTTGATACATTGGACACAAAAAGAAGCTGTCAGTGCAATGAATTTCCTGTCTCAAGCAAGTTTCAAGACTAATTCTTTCATATTGTTATAAATAACATGAAAACCAGTGGATGGGTGCAAAGTACGAGACATTAGTTCAAGTTTAGGTTTCTTTAGGAAATGGTAGGCATGGGTTGTCTACAAGATGCTTGTAGTATGTTCAAAGACATTTAGTCCCAGGTATTTTTTGACTAGATAACTGTGTAGCCTACTGGCGGCTTGACAGCTCCTCTTTTGTCTTAGGAAGACAAAGTCTTAGCCAGCACATAGCAGTTCTATCTATCTGTACTAATCAACAAAAATGATGCACTGCTATGATTTCTGACATATACCTTGGCTCCGAAAAGTGAGATCTGTGCAGGTCAGGCAGGTCAGCAGCATTGTGCACAATGAACCGAGGAAACACAGGTTGAAGTGGTTTCTGCTGACAGAGCTGCTCAGTGCATACAACACAACAGCAGGTGGAAGCAAGGTGTCTGACTGAGCAGTCTGATTCACTTAATGAAAGCAGCAACTAGTTGTCAGCTCAGCAGTGTTTTGCTTGTGGGACACAAGTTTCCAGTGAAGGATCAAATGTAGCTTGTGAATGCCATTGGTTTCTTTGAGTTTCTTAGCTCTACACAAAAACATTTGTTCACAATATTTTAGAAGAAGCAAGCTATTAAATCTGCACTTAAAATGCATGAACTTCCCTTAAGGGTATATAGGGTAATCTTAGATTAAATACTTTACTATGGTTATGTGGGAGCAGTGACGTTGTTAGCCTAATATCTGCTAAATAGCACTAATGCATTTACTAATGCTCTCACTAATCATATTAAATTGGCAATATCTGTTCACTACTAGTCAGCTAGTTGATTAAGATGACTTACTTGCATATTTTCACTGCAGAAAATCTGCAGTTTAATAGTAATGTTGACTCGGATTAAAGATGGAACCGAAACAGCTACAGCATCTACACATCACACAAAACAGCAGTGGTAAAAAGTAACAAAGTACATTTACTTAATTACTGTACTTAAGTGTAAATGTGAGGTACTTGTACTTTACTTGAGTGTTTCCATTTTAAGCTACTTTATACTTTAACTCCATTACATTTCAGAGGAAGATATTGTACTTTACTTCACTACATTTATTTGACACCTTTGCAGGTCCAGATTTTAGATAAAACTATATGATCAACAAATAAAATGCAATTCATTTTTACATCAATTAATAATAACATCCAATAATATTATGCATATGATAATAAAATAAAACAGGATCATTGTGCCTAGTTGGTACTTTCGATACTTAGGTATATTTTGCTGACAAAACCTTTGACTCTTACTGAAATACAATTTTGAAATACAATTTTGACTTTGGACTTTTATTATAACATTATTATCACAGTATTGTTGCATTGAGGTATTACTACTTTAATTTTGAGTAAAGTAGTTGTTCCACCACTACAAAACAGAAATGATTACGCACGTATTCACTCGGAAGCACATATGTTAGCTTATATTTACAAAAAGCATGATTCTGCATCAGTAAAACAGACAGAATAATAATCTGCAAAATGTTTACTGTCCAATACTGTGTTGATTATTACTAAAATCTGCTAATGGAAACAAACAAAGGCTATAGGTTAATGTGGTGAAGGGTAAACTAAAGCTACTTGGTTAAGGGTTAAAGAAAGAGGGTGTTTGTATAAATAATACAAATGTAAGCACTGAGTACTAGTATGAGCTGAGATGCAACCCTACGTTTTATTGATTTTAATTTTTTGCTATGCTATACTGTATCAATATCGCACAGCTTCCAGCACTGGCACAGAATGTTTGCTGTAAATTAATAATTCAGAATACTTGCATATAGATGTCTTTTTCAGAAGAAGAACTGAATTAGTTAAAGGCATGCTGGTGTATGTCCCATAGGGCTGTTAAATGATAACACCTTTGCTGAGTCTTCTGTTTTGCCTGTTATTTTTGCATTTCTATTCCCTGCCAAATTTTTCATCTATACAATCTCACTTCTATACTTGCTCCCCTGGCTGCCATATCAAACTGTACTGTTGAGTCGTTTTCATGATTCATTCAGTTTCTTAATTCTATCATTACAGTGCACACACATGCGCACTTGTGGCCTAATTTATTACGAGACAAAAGGCCTCTCCCTGGTGGTACTGCTGGTGCAATGGGCTTTCAACTAACAATTTAAAATGCTTTATCTCTGATCATGAGGCAGCAAATTAATATTTCAAAGATTTTATGTCTATACGGGCATGCATGTGTGTGGCTGTGTGTGTGTTTATCTTTTTTGTCAGTATCTACAGTGTGTTCTTCTGTGTGCAGATGAGTGTATTGTCATGTGTGTGTGTGTGTAATAATGATGCAGTGGTTTGGCAGCATTGTGCCTCATAAAACAATGGCCATCAAAGTTCCTCTTGTGTCATCTATTGCCACTTTCCATTATAGCCACATTTCTTTTGCAATTCAGTTGCATTATTAAAATGACATATTACTATTGTGTTTATTACTCTATTAGCTTTCTTGTTTGTTGTTAAATCATTACTTCTCATCCATTTTGGATGATTTTTTCTCAACTGCCAAAATAAAATTCATTATGAAAGTGGTTTTGCATGTGTAAAGATGCACCTCCACATACACACACATTGACCTAGTAATTTCTTGTAGCCAGCCCATTATTGAATGAATGCAGTGAATACTATACCATCTGCTTGCTCTGCTGCTGAATGCTAAGCGGTATTCTGGCATGTTTGTATTTTTGTCCTTTCTGTTTATCTTGATTTGTGACTCTGTTTTCTCACCTTCTCCATTGGGAAGCTCATGTCTGCTTCTTTGGAATCCAGTTGAATGTTGGCGTAAAAGCTGATTTGGTTGGCTGACAGACCGGGTGAGGCAATGCCTGGCCCGCTAAATATTTAGGCAACTTTTCTGACTGGCTGACTGGGATTTTTTGGCTGGATGGCTGACTGGGAGCCTGGCTGACCACCAAATGACGTAGGCTTCTTTGTGGCTGACAGACTGGCTGGCATTCATCGGGCCTGCTGTATGACTGGGTGATTGAACGACTGCCTGTGTGACTGACTAGCTGGCTAGTTAACTGAATAAATGAATATTTGGCTGGTTAACTGGAGGCTATCAGATTGTTTAGTTTGCTGACTTAAATGCTTGTTTATCTGTTAGAGTGACAAATGGCTGTTTGTCTATGTAACTTGATGACTGAGTGAATGCTAAGTGCTGACCTGTTAATAGGTAATGGCTAGCAGGCTTTGCGGCCTAGTTAAAAGGAATTGTTGGACATTTTGGGAAATACACTTATTCACTTTCTTACCTAAGGTTATATAAGAAAATCAATACAACTGTCATTTCTGTATGTTAAATATAAAGTTAGACTTAGCTTAGTATAAACACTGGAGACAACTAGCCTGGCTCTGTCCAAAGGTAACAATACAAAAACTAGATATAACCAGCGGTTAAAGTTGGCCAGAACAGTCCGGAACGGCGTTCCGTCACCTTCAATTAATAGGTAAATTAATCTAATTGACAGTCTTATACATCAGTGTTTCTCCTTCATTTCAAATAATGCCAAATACCCATTCCAGCGCTTCCCCTATTCAATCTAAGCAGCACACCACCGTGAGTCCATGAGAGGCAAGTGTCTGTGGTTAGTTTACATGTCTGTAATAAGGGCAGAACAGTCACGTACTACCTAAACTGGTAAAGTCAGTTAAACAGGTGAAGATCGCTTTGTTGGTAGCCTACCGGTTACAAACAGGCTCAGTAGTGAACGGCACAGTAACGTGCTGCAGATCTGGTGTTTTTAGCTGAGCTAGACAGAAAATATTTGTTTAAAACAGATTGGCGATGCTGTTGTGACCTCATTGTTCTCCTTGAAGTTAGCTGGAAGTAAATCTAGCCCTGATGTGTTATATGTGGAGTGACTGCGTCAGAGTCCGTTTAAAAAATAGCCTTTTGGAGCGCCCTAGTAGCTCACCTGGTTAAGCATGCGCCTCATATAGTAAGGCTCAGTCCTTACTACAGCGGCCCAGGTTTGGGTCCGAGCTGTGACCCTTTGCTGCATGTCATTCCCTCTCTCTTTCCTTTCCTGTCTTCAGCTGTCCTATCAAAAACGGCCAAAAATGCCCCAAAAATATCTTTAAACACAAACTGGTCATACAGGAACCTAGGAGGCAATTTGGCATGCAGTTAACACACTAGTCATCATTTTAATGGAAACTCAACTCCTGGCAATTGCTCCATTGTGTTGTTCCCCACTGTTTTAGAAGAAGGAAATAAAAGTGAATTGTCTTTGCTGTCTAGTGGATAGAGACTTTAAAGTAGTAAGAAACTATAAAGCATGACATTTGAGAATGGAATTTAGAGTGTCCCTGTCAGCTTAAACTGTGATTTTGGATGTAATATAATGTCTATACCTTTCACATAATATCTCTTTGATATATTTTTAGTTTGGGGTGGCTGTCATTGTTTTGTAGTTATCCATTTTGTTGCTTTTTAAGAGTTAATATTAATTCCATACTGTATGTTACTTCTGTGTCATAGCATGAATAGTTGGTGATGTTTTGACATGTTTTGCAGTGATGTGGCATCTCATTTTCATTCATACTCATTTTGGAAAAAGTGTTTGCACTCTTTGTAGAACCCCCCCCTCCCCTCAACATCCAACAATAAATATCAGCTTTCATTGATCTCACTGATGTACCTGGATGTCACAAACATTTGCCATTATGTTACAAGCTATGGAAATCTATCAATTGATCACCCACACTAATGTGAATGCGTTTCTAATTATCCAAGAAAAGCCGATGCGTACCTATTCAGGATTCTTACAGTAGCACCAGTATTTGCAAGAAAATCTATTGTTAAATTTAATTTTTTTACAAGTCAGTCAGTGCAATTTTTTAAGACAGCCTAACTGAAAATCTTTGTTTGTTCTGCAAATTGGCTTTCTCTGCCCGCTGTATGCATTTGATTCGGCAGGCGTCGGATCAATAGAAGGCTTTTGTTGAGAGCATTTGTCTCTCTGCCTTTCTGTTATTGAAGAAATGCAGAGTCAAGAGGCAAATAATGCTACTTAGGATTGCTTCCCCAGCCTGCAGTTGATTGTGTGCGTGTGCGTGCGTGTGTGTGGGGCAATTGGAGTGCTCTTACAATTGGATGAGTTGTTTATCTCTGCAGTGTAATGACTGGATCGTTCAGGTTAAATAAATGGCCTTTGTTTCTTTCTTTTTTTTTTCTCTTTGTCTCTGGGCCATTTCAGTATAATTTTTCAACATTAACAGAATATATTAAATGCTTTTATTTATGCATGCGACACCTTGACGATAATTTCAAGCAATACAGACACCACCGTGGATACCCATATGACATAGGACATGTTACTTAAAATTCAAGTCACCCTTCACAGTGGAATTTTGGTGGTAATGTTACCACATGGTGAACAACTGAATTGCTGAAACTGATTTACTGGTGTTACAGAAAATTGCCATTTTGACCCCTTGTTGACACATCACCAAAAGGCTGTCAAATTAACGAGAATAACTGCAAAACAACTTAACAACTTAAACACTTGTGCAGTTTGCTGACATGTTAACACCCAAGCATTCAAACTCTCAATTTCTTCTATCTTGGCCATGAAGGTCTAGATTACCTTAATAATGTTAAAATAATTGAGTCAATGTCTAGAGAGAGGCTTTATTTGTCCTTTGACTGGATGTTTAGCAGTGAGAATATTTATCAGTGTCCTGCAGCCTTGACAACATTTTCATTTCTTAACGTTTTCTTTGTGCCAAAATGTGTTTATGCCCCTTCTCAGCATCAGGTCCTGTGGCCTCTTAGTCTTTGAAGTATCTCTTTTGCTAAAAGCCTCGGGTGGTTATTTGTTGTTTGTCTTTTTTTCAAGTAGAAAATATGGTACAATATTTGTGAAGTTAAACAGTGGCAGGTATTCAGTTGTTGCTACGCCAGTGGTGGAATGTAACCAGTTACATTATTCAAGTAATGTACTTAAGTAGAGATTTGACATACTTGTACTTTACTTAACTATTTATACTTCATGCTACTTTACTACTCCACTACATGTATTTGACAGCTGTAGTTACTTTACTGATTAAAAATGTAATTTCATTAATTCAATTTTACATGCAAAACATATAATGAATTAATAAAATATGATGCACTGTTACAGATCAAGATTTGGTTAGGTTTAGGGAAAGATCATGGTTTGGGTTTCAGTAAGTACTTTGTTAAGGTTAAGGAAACGTGGTTTTCATTCAAATGACTACTTCACCAAGGTTAGGGGACCTTTGTCGCCATGATTACAATAATAAACGTGGTTAAGTTTATGGAACGATTGTGGTAATGCGTAAAAAAACCAATGCTGACGTTAGGTTGGAAACAAAAACGAACAGCAATGTATCAAGGTGCGATGTTTTGTTAACCCGTCCATCCACCCGACCTGGACTTTCTCACTCAATAACATCAGCTGAAACCCATGTCTATTTTTTAGTCTGAGATGGATATAAACTATTCATGACATGGCCTGGAGACTGTTCTTTTACAGGGAGGTCATAGGTCTGACCACTCCTGACTTCTGACCCCTGTGATGAAATATAAGAATGTACTTGGTGTCTTAGAGGGACTAATATAAGAGCAAATGCATAGTCTCATGTTTACAAAATAAAAAAAATAAACATTTATCCCCTAATAAACAAAAAAAGAACAATGGGAAGGGAAAGTGATGGATGGTGGAGATTGTTGTTGGATGCATATGCAATACAAAACTTAGAAAAAGAAGAGAGATTAGGGAGGGTTTTAGCTCTTGCACGCAGCTATAGATTACTTAAAGCATAGGCCTTAACCTTGCCTTTAGGTACACACATAGCCCTTAGGGCATCTCTCTTTTCCAATTTACAAAATCTGTCTGCTTTATTTAATTTTTCTTTATAATTTTTCTTTTTTCCTTCACATTATTTTTAACTTGCTCTTTCACTCCCCTGGCTTGTTGTTTCTTTTCTTTTTATAATCCTGTTTAAATGCTCATCACTCTAACCTCTTCATGCTGTCCTGTCTTTCCACATTCCCATTCCTTCACTCCGGCTCTGCACAGTTTGCATTAATTTCCCATCGGAAAATTACAATGACAGACACACCCCCACAGTGGCCAAATGGGTAGTGTGAGCCAGTGAGATATCAAGCAAAATACACTTCTCATTACAGCGTAACAAAGCCAGGTGAGGGGAAGTGCATTACCGAGCTCGCTGACAATAGTAGATATATGTTCGGTGCGTCACTAAGCTCTCGCAGCAAAAGGCAGACAAGCATATCAAATTCTTATTAAGAGCAAGACATGAATTTTTCAAACTAATCCGTCCTCACCCCTGGTGTTCTGTTTCTATGAAACCAAATTTTTAAGTGTTCAGCTGTTGATTCTTACACTCCCACCCCTCCTGTGGGTTCCACGGGCAGGCTGCTTTGCTAAAAGATTTCATTTGTATGGTTTCTTTCTGTAAATGTTCTTATCCATTTTTCTTGTTTGCTTTTCTCTCCCTTTCTTACCGCTGTCTCTTATTGTTGATTGGTCTGTCTTGATGTATCAATTTAAGTTTTCTGTTTTTATAAATCTATATTTTCTTCCCATGTTTTTCCCTTCTAGACCCTGCATTTCGATTGACTTGAACCCTCTTAACTTAAATGTGAATGAATCTAATATATTCCATCTTTTCTTCCACTTTTCTCTGAGCAACTTAGTTGACACGGTACAGTGACAGATTTCTTGGCAGTGCATCAATTAGACTTGTCAGACAGTGATCATTTGACATCAGTGATTTTTCTGTGATTATTCACACACACACACAGTCACATATGGTCACACTTAACTTAACCCTTGGCCTTTTTCGGTCATGACTGTGTTAGTGCTCTGTAATGTACCCAGGCACATTGGCACAATACCCTGGCAATCAAGCCAACCAGGATTCACCAACAGGACAGTTGACACATGCATACACACTGATGTATCTAAATACACACACCAGTCGCCACGCACCAGAAGACGCAGCAACACGCATGTACTGTACAAGCACCCCTAAATCCAGTATACGTCTGCAATTTAAAATCAAAATATAGCTACAGAGGCTGCAGATTATTGTGATTAGTGTGTTTGAACGGTCCACAGGAGCATATAATGCCGACCCTTGAATGCATCTAGCTAGTTTCCACCAGCATAGATCTTTCAGTCTTCCCAGTCAAAAAAGGCTACTGAATGTCAAATGCGATGGACAACACATCACACAAAAGGTAAACTACTACTCTACTATTACTATTAGACTTTACTATTAGAGATGGAATGTCTAAGCAACCCTGCAATTCCTGCAAGAAAGGAATCAATTTAGTCTTTCTGTCCCAAAAGAGGAACAGACAACCATTAAGAGCAGTCAATTGGCTAATTTTTTATGCAATTTGTGTGGAGAAGAAAAAGAAAACAAAGAAAATGATACATTTTGAGAAAACCTTGCATAAAGAGAGACAAGGGGAACCTGAACAACTGGATAAAATCATTCTCAGTGCATACTAATACTGTATTTTATTACAGTCAGAAACACAAACGTATCATGAGGGATTTTCAAGGCTTTAGGCTCCTTTTCACCTTCAGCCCCAAAGCTCATTAGAGGCATACTCCTGCTCCGCACACACACATACTGCTCTGCTCACATACAACAAAAATGTACTTGAGGTAAATGCCAACATAAATACATGCACACAGATCCCTACACATCCCTATGCAGAGGTATGCTAAGACACTCTTTTTCTCTCGCTCCCTTCTGACAGCCCAGCTTGGGTTAAGCAGTCTACAGAGAGCTGGTGTGAAAACAGCCAGGCCAAGAGTTAAATGACTGTGGGATTTCTCCTAACGTCAGTTAGAAATCCCATCTGGTCAGCAAAACCTGCTCACACATGTCAAACTGTCTTGTTAGTGTGTGTGTGTGTGTGTCGGTGTGTGGGTGGGTTGGATGATTTAAGGTACAGGCAAAGAGAGGAGCATTCAGGTATGTTTTACACGTGACAAGATACATAGAAAATAACGTAAGGCTAACTATCCACAGTCTCAATCTCTGAGGAGAAGGACTTAAGAAAAATGTTTTGGCATGCCAGATCAATTAAAGATAAATAGTTGAAAACAATGTTATTGGTTTTTTTAGTGAAGCACAGGTCAAAATGCTGTATATCGTGTGCCAGATTTCAAAACAGTGATGCAGTCATGACTACTTTTGCAGTATTCAAAGGCCAGTGTCACAAGTAATCCCAAGTACATTTGTGGTTAACTTTGAGCTTATTTGAGAAATCACTGATAGTTATGAAACAGTTATACTATTTAAATGGGCTCAAGCTGCATTTTTGTTTCATATGTTAAGTATTCTAATATGAATTGAACATACAGTAAGTGTACTATGGGAAATAGAAGCAATTCAGTATTGCACTCACGTAAATGGCACAGTATGGAACTCATAAGAGACTTTTTGAAATGAATGCAATTTTGTTAGACCCTTCCTACCAGGTAAACAAAAGTCTCAAAAATGTTGATACTGAGCCTATCAGTAGAATGTTTACTGACAACGTATTTTACCTGTTATTTTTCATTTTTGCTTGTGATACAATATCCTCTTGTAGTGACAACGTTATGCAACTTTGTTATGGTTATATTGAGGCACTGACAACTATTGGTTAATGTTAGGGAAATATCTCATGCCTGCCATCTGCCCTGACCACCTCCCTGGGACTCCAGTGCACATAAATGTAGCGCTTCATTCACTCACAATAGCTTTCCCCTTCAACATAATCCAGACAGGGATTACAATGTCACCCCAAGGTTATTGGGAAAACAATTTAGTACTATATAAATGCAATTTCTAGGAGACAGGGTTGCCCTGCTGAAATCACTAGTATGACTTGAAGCTCCTCCAGAGCCACAGAGGACATTATAAAATTGTTTTCACAGATTGAGTAGTATTCCCTGTGACTATTTACCTGATCCGGATGAATACAATTGGTGGAATTTCCAAGTAGAAATCTGAAAACACTAAAACAAAACAATAAATGAGGCTGCAATGCAGCTCTGTTCTCACATGGAAAGAATTGCAAAATGCAGGGCAACTACCAGGTGTGGATGTGTTTATATTTCTGGATGCTGGAATAGAGCTTTTCTGCTCAGAAAAATCTTTACAAACCTTCCCCTGGTTCCCATACAGGAGGGGAGAGTAAAATAGTTTACATTAAATATAATATCCTGTGGTGTAGCATAGTGTACAATAAGGGGATACCACCTCTCCTGCAGTATATAAATAATATATACAGTATTAGCACAGTATGGCCCACCACAGCTGAATGAAACAATCCATATGAAGAAGAGGATGTGGGCTCTTGTTGGGATATCATTTAATTCCACAGACAAAATATCTACAGTACATATTTCAATTTACATATGTATGACCTTATGGCTGCTGACTGATTACCATTTCTCATCCTTCGTGCAGACCATGAACAAGCTTCCAGAGATGCTTGCTTAGACAGATGGACTCAAATCCATCACTAGGCAGATGGCATAAAATTGTTTATAGTTGCAGCCACTGAAATAGTCCACAGATACAAAAAGGCCATCTGGGTACATGTGGGGTTTCCAACATGAACTCATCTTTTCGTTTGTCATTTACTATCTCAGAATCCAACGTAGCGATCCTCAATGCTCTTGTAAGTAACTACCAATGCAGAACGTAGCTTGTAGCTGCAGGAAAAGGGGTGATTATGATTGGGGTTAAAGGATAAATCCGGTTTATTGCAACTTGGGTGTTATTTTTGTAGTTTTGGCAATGATTTCTATCGGCCATAACATTGGGATAATTGCTGAGAACTGGAAGACGCCAACATCACTACAATGAAGTCCAGTGGGGCAGGAAACATGAGGGAGTCTGTAAACTGTGATGGATGTTTACCATTGACAGTTTAGGTCAAGGCCCACTTGTTAGTTCTGGAGCCTTTGGTCATGTCATACAGACTTTCCATTATTCTGAGCACTTTCAGGATTTTTATAAAGTGGAGTGAGTGGACATTTAGTTTGTTTTTAAGGTCAAGAATGACATGTTAAGCTCAAGTTTTGAGTCAACATGTATAATAAGTCTTAAAAGGGCTCAGAAGAATGGAAATGTTAAACATCTATAGTTCTATGAAAACTGAGGAAAACATCTGTTGGTTAAGACATACGGTCAAAAGCTCCAGAACAAACCAGGAAGTGGATCTTGAGTTCATTTAAAACCTGTATGTTGATCTGACTGCTTTTTTGTTTTCATTGCCCCATCTCACTTTTTTTTAATGATGACATCAACCAGATTTCTTTGTCATGTCACTCTTATGTAGATACCTTCAAGTAAAGTGTTACCTCATATTCTTAAGTAATAGCTGACCCTGCAGTTCAGAGGCCAAGTTGTACTATTAGACATAGTATATAGTATAAGAAACCTGATACTGCTGGCTTGGCAGCCCACTCAACAGTTCACAAACTAAACTGCTCCAATAAATATAAGCCTCATTATATTGAGTGTGTGAGACAGTGATTTGAATTGCAAATGCTTTTCAAATACAGGCCGCGCTAACCTGTTTTGTTTTGGTCAGCTGTGTGTTTGCATATAGAGAATATTCAGTCTGATGAAGTGTCAGAGTTTTCTTTGATGTCCCCCCTGATGACCGACTGTGCAGAGAAGCCTGACTCAGCGTCGGACAGTTTGCTCTGTGTTGGAGGGGAGAGACGGAGAAAGAGCAGTATAGCATCAGGTCCACCATATGGCTATCTGATCTTTCAGCTTGGACCAATCTGCCAAACCTGTGGGAGCTTGGCTGTCTTCACTGCACGCTCCATTTCAAACACCTCCGATATCAGTGTCAGTGGGCTAAGGCATACCATGTATCCACGATATCCTTTTCACAGATGCTATCATTATCTTGTATTCACTCTATAGTGTCAAATGATGCAGACATATCACAAAGAAAACTGAAAGGAACAGTTTGACATTTTGGAAAACACGCTTTGTTTTCTTGCAAGAAAGATCAATGGCAGTCTCATGTATCTTTGTTACAAGGCTCCATCCAGGAGATGGTTAGCTTAGCATAAAGACTGAAAGCAGGGGGAAACAGCTAGCTTATCACCTTACTTACTAATAATACCTACTATATACGTCATGGGCTATTTTTTTAGCAGGATGTTTTCTTGCAAAGCTGAGACAACAGACAGATGTGAACAGATTTGAGAGTGATATCGATCTTCTCATCCAACTTTCAGCATAAAGGCATCTAAGGCTATTTTGTAAAATGTCAAACTGTCTTATTTCTGTGCAGATCATGGAAGCCACAATCTGGACACAGTCCACAGACACACTTGCATATCAGTCCTGCACTAGCCAACATTGGCATGCCAACCAGTGATGATGCTTTATTGAATCCTTGCAGCAAATGGTCCCTAATCACCGCTGGATATAAAGTGCCCAGGTGTTCATTACTGGCAAATTCAAACGATAACCTGTTTTATCACAGAAAAGACAGGAAAATGAGATTGTTGAGACACAAGTGGTGTTCTGTCATGATTTGAGTTGCAATTAATTTGAGATCTTGAGTCATGCTTTGGCGTGTTGTTATTAGGCCAAAGCAGATAAAAGCTTTGCAGAAATGATGATCATGTGGAGAAGAAAGAGGATCCAAATTGGTTATATGCACTTCACACACAGCTACACACAGATTGATCCATGTGGTAGTCCATCACTGAGCACAGTTCTCTTACACATACCAGTGGTCTACATTTACCCAAGTACTGTACTTAAGTACTGCATTAAGATGCTTGTACTTGACTTTATACTTCTAATCCACTACATCTCAGAGGCAAATATTGTACTTTTTAGTCTACATTTGTCTGACAACTATAGTTAATAGTTACTTTTCAGATTACAATTCTTCATATGCTTTCTGTCCAGGGAAACCATGTATCTTCAAATTTGGTGATTTTGAATGTATTGATAAACTGAAGGATGGAGTGTTCCTTTATGGGTTCAGAAAATTCTCCCACTTCTTGAGCTAAATAAATCATAAAAAAGCTGAAAAATGCATCATCACAAAGCTCAAAAACTGGGCTGTTTTTCTGAGCTCATAAAAAGTTGACTTTTTAGAGATACGTGGTTCTCACAGGACAGCGACGCTACAAACATAGCTTATAGAACTATGATGCATCGCTGTAGATTAAACAACCCAACAGTAAATAAATGCGTTAAAATTAGCACAAACTCAAACATCAGTATAGCAGTAAAAATGCAACATACACATTGATGCAGCAGTAATATTAATCCATAAAACATCATATATAATAGTAATATGCATGCATATCAAACAGAGACAGACATATTTATCAAAACCGATAACACTCACACCTTTTGCTTTGTGTCATTATTAATTCATGGAATCATTTCTGAGGGGCAAGCAGGGAGACTGTCACTGTGATTCCTCATTAGCTGTTATCAGGAACATGAGCTGAGACAAAACACAGGCTCATTGTGATCCCAGATACTGAGATAGAGTGAGAGACAGAAAAGGATCGAGATCGGGTTGGATAAACCCCCATAGATAATAGAATTGCAACACATACTACTGTTGGGCTTGTGTGGAGCAATGCTGTATAAAAACCTCCTGCAATTCATTAAATTCCTGCAGCCAACTAAAGACAGCAGGACATGTTGATAAAACTGTGTGCAACTATTTACGGCGTGAGATACAGTAGAATTAAAACCGAAATAGTCTCAGATTGATGCAGTCATATAAATGGCTTGTTGAGCTTGTGTGTTTTAATTCTGGCCTATTATGGTATTTACCTATTTTTTTCACGCAAAAATTGTCAGATTAAGTATTGTTATGCAAAAAATATCTTACAGTGGAGAACAGTCTGGACAAATAATTTAACATGCATGTTTATGTAACTGTTTAACTGCAGTATTGTTCAAGAGATACTCCTGCAGCGGGCCTGTAGTACTCATGTTTAATATATGGGATGGATGCAGAATGGCATACTTCTGCATTGGCTACTACTGTACATTTATGAGTCCATGGCCCATTGATTCCATAGGGACAGGTAGACATGACAGGGTGAATACATCATGTTTAACCAGGCATGAGGGAAATGAGCAGGAAGGGAAATCCCCCTTAGGCTAACTGCCATCCACTTCTTTAGACACTGCATCAAGGTGGGTAGGCAAGAGGTTAAGGTGTGTGTGTGTGTGTGTGTGTGTGTGTGTGTGAGAACTGTGATTGTCTTTGCCATACTGTATGTGTTTATCAGTTTAAGTTAAGACATTTTAAAGTGTGGAAACATTATATAATGGTAATTTTGGATAGAAGATTTGGTTTTATTGACTATATTGACCGTTACAGTTTTTCTTGTTTAACCAGAGAAGTACAACCCCACCGCTCCAATATTTTGTCATTGTCCAGTTTGCAGTTGTGTTATATGGTAACAGACAATTCTACACGTTTTGGTTTCAAAAAGAACATGTTTAGGCAATGTTAATGGTACAATATAGGAGTCAATTGGCATTGGCAATTCCACAGACTCTATGTGTAGCCCACCTGGATACTTTCTGCCCTTTTGAAAATCAACCATCAGTGAAATGCTGTTGGTTCACTGGGACTTCTCCCTGCACCTTTTTTCTCTTTTGTTGCTGCTCTGCAGGCTCTTTGTCCTGATTAACTCTGATATGTTTGCACAAATTACCACTGTAGCAGACAGCCTTCCTGCATAATATTACAGTTGGCGACCTTTTCATTAACAGGCAAATTATGCTGCGTTTCCACTAAGACACCGTGGGGGCCAAGGGCAGGAGTACTGTCAGGTGACGGCTAATCTCTTCCAATAATGCTGTTTTGTTCGTGAGTTGGCACTAAATGGAGGGAAAAGAAACTGTATTTTGCAAAATAGAGAGAAAGGGGAATGATTAGTACATTTATGGTGCTTCTTAGAAAATTGTATTGCATAATTTATACTTTTGTACCTGACCATCAATAATATTTAGAAGGGAAATGTAATGTTAAATGCTTTGCATACACAAACCTCGCATTAGCAAGGTTACTTAATTCTTTCCTTTATTTTTTAGTTTACCTATGACTCACTTTTATTTCACTTGCCGTTTCTTTTACTAGTATAGCTCTCTCTGCGTCCTCGTCAATCCTGACACGCAAACACGCACACACACACACACACACACACCTGCACGGCGTCTACCATTAGTCATAACTCGTACATGTTTCTCTTGTTAGATTGGCTTAATTCTGAGTTAAGGGAGTGTAAGCACACAACATTCTCTACTCAGTCATTCGTTCTCTCTCTTTCACATATGCATACAATGTCTGGTATTTACACACCACGAATAAGTCTGTCTCATGTATGATCCATATGATACTTACAGGTCCTTTCCACTCTGAGATTTGAGAGTCAGTGTGATAAATGACCGTTTGAATGAGGTTGGACATTCAGGATTAACACAGTCTGTTCAGTTTCACACTGCTGCCAAAAGAAAACGCCTGTGTCTTCACTGAGTGCCATTCCCGACCCTAATCCAATCTTTATCACAGAAACAGGTGGGCCTTAGTTACCGTCGGGGCGACTTGAAGCAGAGGTGAATATTAATAAATTGATGTCTGTAATTAATGTTGGCATATCAAAAAAGAGATGCATCAACACACTACATCTCATGGCTCCATGAAGGATGAACACACATCATGCTGAAGCTAAGATTCCTTTAACTCCCACATTCAAATTTACATTCCGATTCCCAATGGATACCAATGGGAAATCAAATTCTCACGTCACCTAATATTACATTTTGCTTTTCCACTTTAACCAAGAAAGTTCCTTATATAATATATTAACTAGCAATACATTATACATTCACCAATGCCTAAAGGTTACTTATAGAAAGAAGAAAGGATCTCACTTTTCTGTTGTGCCTCTTTTTCTTTTCCCTTTTGTTTCTGAGATAAAGAAAGTTATTTCTCTTTGAACCAAAGTCAAGCAAACATACTGTACAGGAGAAATGGGTGAGCAATTTAAGTTAGCCCTAAAGTGGTTGCCCTTCAGAGAAAAGCGATGATTAGATTGGGGTGGGGCACCAGAAATAGTTTTCTGCAACTACAGTGCCTATTACAGTTGCAGGTGAGCATTTATCTTTTGCATAAAGTAGGAGTATAAATACTCAACGGGTACTCTCAACCAAGAATATGAAAGAAAAGTAAAGAAAGTTGGAGGTCTAGTTCAACATTTTGGAATTTTCTTTCTTACCTAAAATTAGATGAGAAGATTGACTCTCATTAATGTCTGTAGTATGGAGCTAGATCAAGCTTTTATCCCCCAAACACTAGCTTTGCATATCAAACAACAAAGGTGATATTAGAAAATGCCATTGATGGAGTATTATTCCCAGGACTGTGGGCAGAACAATTTACACAATGACTGACAAAAATTGCACTACTGCACCAATTGATATCGCAGCGGCTCCTTAAGACGGCAGCAACCAATTAATCTCCCTTCTGATCATGAAATATCTTTTTTGTCACTTCAAAGAAAAAACTCTAATCTATAACACAGGGATTTGATATTCCAAATGTCAACAACAAAAGGCTCAATGAAAGGCTTTAATCTATGTCTTTCTCAGTTTGTAATTGCAAAGAAAACATCAGTCAAGTTTTTCACTTCCAAACTGTGAAAGGTTCCCTGAGGATCAGTCCATTTATGTTTCTTCCTGTGGATTTATTTTGACGTGAGATGATTTGAAAAGGTTGCCATCAACATGTACAAGGGACCCATCAGTGGGAACAACTCCAATGCCTTTTTTGGCTGATTACCAATCACTATCACAAACCTTACATGAATCTTAAAAGAACACTTAAATAGTGCACAATCTAAACAGCACAGGGAAAACACAGAATCAACAAACAGTTATTCAGCTTTCCCGTCCATTTGAACTAATAGTATTTATAATTAGTTTTAATGAATTCATTTTCGATTTAATATATTAAAATATGTGATTTAAAGGTTGCATAAAACCACATGATTTTCACTTGAGTCAGATACTACAGAGACAGCTTCTCTGCTAAGCTAGAGAGATGAAGTGAAAGCGGAACTTCTGCGTTTTCTTCCAGAAGTAAGAAAACCTCATTCAAACTCTCACTGACATTTGTAACTATTTTAATAACAAAAATACAGCTGTGGAACTCTTAAATTACATTTATAGAGTGTTGAAACCAATGTACCCACGCGCTGCATTTTTTTTCTGTGCTCACAAAGTAATCGTCGTTTAACTTTGGTAAAATCACGAAGGTTTCAATTTCTCATAGCAACTGCTATTGTGGATACCGATTTGTCAGAGAATATGTATAGTAAGCCCCACGCTTGACTTTTGCAGAAAGTCCAATGGAAGAAATGTTGAATGAGCGATTGCATTTGCATTATGCGAGTTACAGAAGCTAGTGGAGCTAGTGTAGTAACCTATATAGTTTACAAGATATATTGTGCCTCTCGCACCATGAAGACATTTAATTTGCTCTACAACAAGGGTAACATACTGTAGCCATCTAAGCTGCTGAAAGATATTAATAAAGAGCCTCTTCTCACATCAGTGAGTCTGAATGCCAACAGACAAAACAAAGGCATATGTTGTAACTAAAAGATGTAAACTGATCAACCCTCCTTATATAAAATGGGCTGACCTTGTAGAGTGAATTCATCCAAGGTGAAGGCTACCTAGCCCTGTTTCCATCGCCTAATGGTCCAGAGGGCAATCAGAGCTTCAGAACTTGATAAAATGGAGCCTGTTGTGAAGAACAAAGGCTTACTCCATCTTAGTTCTATCTGGCTGACATCTTAGGTCCTTGGGGAGTTTTAGCTCCCTGCCAGTTGTTCATTCTTCGAGTCACACTGTGCAGCTGTAACAGACTGGGGAAACAAGAAGAGAAAGAGGAAGAAAGGATTCACTGGAGGCAATGGGTGCGGACTAGGATCAAGTGAAAGGATTTAATTTGACAAGTGACCTGTTAGATTAATCTTCTTCACTTACTTGTACCCTGCACTATTACAACACAGTTCCGTAACCAGTGCTTGAATTGTGTAAGAAAGTTGCCAGTACTCTACATCAGCCTGTACACCATGCAATTATAGCTTTTATGAGAAAGGGTATTACCAACTAGGGGGCTTATGAATTAGTGTTAATTTCGTCAGACGAGACGAGACTAAATATGTTCATCAACAACTTTTTTTTCCATGACTAAGACGAGACGATGACGAGACTGCACAAATGTCCAAAAACGCTGACTAAGACTAAATTAACATGCATTATTGTTGACAACAAAAGACGAGACTAAATTGTTGTGCATAAAATAAAAACTAAGATAAAATCTCTCTTCAGTTTCGTCTACAATCGTCTCTAATTTTTCATCATGAGATAGAATATTCAGCTGTTACGCCTTCAAAATATTCGGGTGTTTGACTGAAATGGTTATCAGAAGTAATCTCAGAAATAATTTGTTATTTAAAAAAAGACTACAATGTTTCGACTAAAACTTGACTAAGATATATTAAACTAAAATGACTGTGAAATACTGCATTATTTTGTTTCTGGCCTAGTCAAGAAAATCAGTCTTTAAACCCCCATGACCATTGGTCTCCATGAATACATGTCACAGAGATTTATATCACAGCTTCAAAAGATTGAGTAAATTGAGTTCAGACCTTGATCTTGTCAATAAAAACTACCTTAAAGCGAGTTTACAGGCTCACATGCCCATCTGACCGGTCCCATCGGCTGTCTCTATATCAGTATGGTACTGCTGATGGCACAGTCTTTACTGAGAGCAGAATTTGAAGGCCACAGCAAAAGTCTAAGCTCTTATGCAGTAGCTACCAGCTAAAATGTGCCACATATTACTTCTCAGACTGCCGGATAGCATTTTCACTTACTTTTCTGGGGAGGAACAGGAGTAATCTAGCCTGTTATTTATAAAACTGCAGTATAAAAGCATATCAAAAGCATGCTAATTCAGACTATTTAAGAGTTCAGTGGTTAGTAGGTAACATATGGTGGCTTTTAAATGACAAGGCATCAGCAGTGAAATAGAGCTAGGAATTTCCTCTGGGAATGACTCTTGCATCATCGCGTAACTACCTGTCACATATTCACTTGTGTTCTACTTCGCTCAGTGATTCTCGTTGTCCCTGTCAGATTTTCTGCATTGCATTTTCTCTCGGGCATTTACAATAGTGAATATTAGGGGTATTCAACAGTGATTAAGTGGATTTAGGTAAAAGCTATTATTCCTTATTGATGTTTTAATCTATACAAGGGAGATGTAGGTAAGGAAAGGCAGATCATTTTTTACATCTTTTTCTTTACTGCTATGGTCTCTCCTTATTTCCTTAATTTATATTTCTGCGTTGACTTTCATTCTCTCTTTCCCATCACCCTGGCAGATTTCCACTGTCTCTTCTCTCTTAGGAATCACTGCATTGCCTTCGTTGGGAATACACACACAATAACACATTAGCAATTCACTTCCCTTCGGGTACACAAACAAACTGACCCGTCACACATCATAGATTTTACAAATCGTTAATTTTACAAAGGATTTACCAGCTCTGCTAGAGTAATTCATGCTATGGTGTACCCACCTATGTATTAGGTGGTATTTTCCTATTTGTTTGCTTCTTAGCAAACTTTTGCAGACGAAGGCTTATTGGTTATCGTATTTAAAGGCACTGACTTCAATAGGCTTTATTTTTAAAGGTCCAGTGTGTAACATGTTTAGTTGTTCATTATCAAAATCTGTGTTGCCCGTTCACAAACTTGTCCTTTTTCATGAATATTTACCTCCACCATCAATTCCAAGTATTCCTTTTGGCTTGAAATTTTACATTTGCATTCACATGAACTGGAGTAGACACTCTACGTTAGCTGGTAAGGGACATACAGGACATACTGCTCCGCCTTTCGCGTTTTCGCTGTCACATGATAAACTCACAGGTGCTGCTAATGCTGCTAATGGGTATCGTAGCTTCCCGGCCCTGGCAAGTTTGATGAAGGAAACATGCAGGACCACACATATTCAAAATCCAAATTTCAGGAACAGGAGTCTTCTTCTTCGCCCAGAAAAAGAAAATGGATATTGAAAAGCGCAAGAGACCGGCTTTTTGAAGCGTGAAGGCTACCGTAGCTGTAATATGTAATTTGAACTGCGTGGTGCGAGAGAGTTGATTGCGATGTATGATCTCAGCGCTAGATGGGAGAAATTACTACACATTGGACCTTTAAATTGAATTTGAGATGTGCTTTTTTTATAAACAGTATGCAATGTGTAAGACTTAAATAAATCAATTCCTTTAATTGATGTTGAGATATTTATAGATTAAGATATGGCATTGTTGGTAGACGTATCTGGACAACCACTCACAACACAAGGTGAAGTAACATTCAATGCTACATTACACTTCAATGCTAACAATATCACTAAATATGAAGGTTTTACTAAACTGTCACCACAATCACGTAGGACATGAATAGTTCTTTTTAATTATATGTTCATTTTGTGCATAAATTACTTCACTGTTAACAAGTACTCTTAATAATCATCCAAAGCAATCTGCTCCAGTGTATGAATTCTGCACATTTTTGTACCAGGAGCAGTTACACCATGGCAACCATTTATGGGTTGTGAAAATGCCTTATAAAGGTCAATGTTTGACATAGTCTTATCTCTTTACACTGATCATTTTACACCTGCAAAGTTTGACTTTTCAGAAAAATGACTGAAACTAAAAGGCAACATGTCTTTTTAATGGCGGTCTTGACTGAATACACAAAAACTACATATAGAAAGCAACCTTAAATTCCAAGGCCTTTGTTGCTACTTCATCTGCTTTTTAACAATTTCTAGTTTTGTAACTGAAGTGATTGCTGGGTACACAAACTGCTCAACCCCATTTGAGCAGAGAAACTGTAACCCTCAGTGATAAGCTTAATAGGCTGAAAACCTCTTTAGCAGCTGCTATTTAAATGAGAGCACAGCTCAGGTGTGTTAGCTGTAATTCACAGACATAGGGTCCTGTCAGTGGTAACAAATGGCAGGGAAACGATGGCCTAATGTGTGAGGTATACCTCACTGGACCACTAAAACCTACAAAGTGGCTGACTGGAGCCCATTCTCAAAAAAACATAGTCTGTTGCTATTAGTAACTCCGTATGTGCCCAGTACTAAAATACCTGAGTGAGGAAGAAAAGAGGACATGAGTGGAAGCAGCAAAACAGATGGGGGAAAAAAGAAAGTTTGCAAAAGAGCTGGATAGATTGTTTTCTTTTTTGTAACACAGCTGGCTGTGCCATTGCTTTGGCGACAGAAAAAAATAAGATTTAAAAAAGAAACGTTGAAAAAAAGTCATACAGCGATCTTCTACAGCGAGCATCTAGATAGTTTACTTTGCTGACCATTTCTCACAAAGTAATTTAAAGTAAGGTAAGATAAGACAAGGTGACTTCAGGCAATTCTTTACATCTCTCATAAGTAACACAACTGACTCATATTTCACAGCTGCAATACACCCTCCTATCAGAGTCAATGTCATTCATACAGTAGCAAAGACCTGTCAGTTCAGTTGTTCTTTACACATTGTTGTAAACTAGTGAAAAGCTGAAAACACTAATTCACCCCGCAGTCACACAGGCTGGCTTTATGTATCTACATGTCACTTCACATCAGAAAAACCTATTCATAAGTCATTGCTTATTATGAGTATATAAGAGTAATGAGGGTTCATGTTGGTTGTTGAGCTGTTTGGACTATTATGGTTTGATGTTTTTGCATACTTTTTTAACTAATAACTCATTACAGGAGATCACCTGGATGTGTCATGTGCACTTTGATTGCTTACCATCAGCAAGACTTTAATGATGATTGGAATACATAATGTATTAATCATTAATAATGTATAAATATACATTATTAATATATAATATCAGTATCGCTCAGTATCTCTGAGGACACTGTTTACGGAAAATTATAGGAAGGGACAAATGCACATTCTTAAATAGGCGTATACGCACACACACACACACACACACACACACACACACACACACACACACACACTCACACACACACACACTCACTCACACTCACTCACTCACTCACTCACTCACACTCTCTCTCTCTCTCTTTCTCTTTCTCTCTCACTCACACACACACACACACACAGCTGGACGTTCTCATCAGCCTGTGCTAATGAACATAAATTCAATAGTGCTTTTTAATGAATAAACAGACTAAATAAAGTAATCAGGCTACAGTCTCTCCCCGTGAGGGACTTTTTTGCACTCTAATTAAAAATAACATTATGGACAAATAACCTTCACATTATATAATTCATTGATTAACATTTAAATCCTACTATGAAAGAGTTATAGTCTGAATAGAGAGAGCAGATATAGGATAGACTCTTCACATTATAATCACTAAAGTTTATGTCCCTTAAATCTTGGGTTGCATTTAAAACTTGAGTGTACTTTCTCACATAATAGCCCTTCACAGCATCCCTGCAGCATATAATAGCATTGGCCTTGCCTGAAATAAAGACCGCCCCTGGTTTCATGTTAGAATACATTATTACACTTTTATGAATTACAGTATGAACCTTCAGAGAAAAAACACCATTTAAGATGAGGGGCTTGAAAAAATTGGGCATTTAGGTGGCGGGATAGTCTAATGAAAGAGTAGGGATAGAAGGAGTTGCCTTATGGGAAATGTAGGATCTATACTACGTATTAAAAGTCAGGATATATCAACCCCTGCTGCTTTGATTTGGACCTCTTTTTTTGTATCTTTCTCTTGTGCGTCCCCTAACCTTATGGAAAGGCAATTGCATATGGCTGGAGTACCCCTTTAATCACTAATCCGATCACAAGACAATATGTATCAGTATCTGTCTCATTCAACTCCGCAGGTCTTGATTAATCAATCACATCATACATTCACTTTGGTAATAAATCAAACAACATATCACAATGCGTGAATAAACCACAGGTTGGGACAAGTAGAGACAAATGGCCAAATTAATCACAATCAGGTGGAGATATGTGAGAAAAAGGTCACTGCACAAGCAGAAGAATTCAAACACATGAAGTGTATGTCAACCAACAGGCTATGTGACGATGATTTGAATAGGAGAGGCTATTTTACCCATTTAAATTTGGCTGTACCCTGTGATTAAACTAGCAAGAGAGCACATTTGAAAACAATTGAAAATATTTTAATTTTAGTTCAAGGAGATGGTAGTTGACATTAGTTGTAATGTGAACACGTCTGTGGGGAAGTGAAGCTGCATCTGTATTCATGTTAGGATTCAAAGCTGTTTAAAGCACTGAGAGAGTCGAGCCTTGTAGACTGGATCCTGGAAATCAGGGAAACAAGCACATCTACATGCTTGCTAAAGGAGTGAGCATGAATTCAGAGATGCATTTTCTGTATGCTTGAACACACATACACGCACCAAGATTCTACTCCTTGCATTCAAAATAGAATCAAACTGGTTGGCAGAGCAATGCAGTGTAATTTTGTGGGAGTGCAAAATGGGTTTTGATTACAGGCCTGTGGAAGAATAGTTGACCCTCTTATCCTGCACAGAAGATGCAGTTCATCCACTCAGTTCCTCTGGCCCTTTACAGAGTAGTGAAAGCCTAACTGAACCAGTGGACCTTCACCCCTGCATTGTTAGCTTCTCACAACATGAAGCAGAGCTGGCACAAATGTTTCAAAATGAGGCTGGAAGTCCCAAAGGCCCTGTAAATCATCTCAGGATTCTGCCAACTGGCAGAGGAGTACTTAACACATGACTATTATCTCGTTACAACTGAGAGAAGACCGAATATTATGGACATAGGACAAACTAGACAGCACTGCAATTATCCCCTAAATCACACCAGACATTATACTCTGCACATGTGAAAGTGCTATTTTAAGTCTAATTTTGTGCTATGGTAATGGCAAAGCTACCTTGTGGAGATTTTTAGCACGTGGCGCAATGGGACAATGGTTGGATGAGCGAGTCTCCAGTTCAGTTTTATCTCATGCTTTACGGGTGACAACACACATAACATACACATTGTTGCCCACAGTAAAATACTGTTCCACTAATCGACAGTTGGTGCCGGTAATACACCAAGAAATGTAGCAATTCGCCAGATAAAAGTGGGAAGGATAAAGATGGCGCGCCCATGTGAACAATGCAGGTTTCAAAATATTAGAAGAAAATAGCTTATTTTAGAATTCTTTGTTGTCCTTTTTGTAGTATTTTACCTCATATGTTCATCCATTAACTATACCCCCATCTAAGCATGATCCTTTGCGGTGTCAAGGGGAGCTGGAGCCTTTCCCAGCTCACATTGGGCAAAAATTGGAATGGACCCTGGACCCAGTCCATTATGGCTTAGGAGGTAGAGCGGGTCATCCTTTGACCACAAAGGTGGCGGACCACCTGCTCGCTAATACCTCTTTCACACCACCTACCAGGGTTGGGCTAGGGTTGTCTGATCAGGGTTCAACTCTCCTTTTGGAAATTCAAACCGAGCCAGTCTACATGGGTATATCCCTGGTCATGACAATTCAGAGCTCACCTGGGTCAACCCGGGAGCAATGCATAACAATTACTTTAAGTGCTAGAAATGGTTGGGGCTTTACACATCATATTCACTGAACAATTACCATCACATAGCCTACTCCAGTCCATCTGGAGTAGGCTACTTGAATCTGTCATTGTACAGTAGGGAGAGATAAATAAAGCTTACTTTATGATTGTTTCGCAGTGATTACGTTCTAAAGCACAGATAAATAACCATCAAACACTTCTCAGATGATTTCCTCATCTGCATATTTATTGCAGCAGCTGGACAAGGAAGTAGGTTACTCTAGTATTGCTTTTTGACTATTTTAAGACGAAGGGAGAACATTTCTCTTTGTTTGATTTCATTAAAAGTAAAGTTGGGCTTTGCTGTTGGCTTCACGACTAATTTTTAAAAAAAGACAAAAAAAGAGAGAGATTCGTGCTATCGCAGCAGCCGCACTGAACTATAGTCTGCAGATGGGTGCCTCGTGCCAGAGAGAGGGAGTGAGAACGGCGGTGCAGAGAGAATTAAACAAAACGTATTTTTATACGCTTACGTTCTAACGCTGGTTTTTCACAGGCAGTTTTGCCTGTAAAACACCACTACATCTCTGCAAAAGGCAGACTAGACAAGAGAGACACTTGACCACAAGATGCAAAAGCCTTTCCTTTAAAGTAATTGTTTCCCCTGGTATTCTCACTTTGGTTCTCCTGTAACTTCTCTTTGTCTCTCTCCTTCTCACGATGACAGATGAGAGGAATGCCCAAGTTGTCAGAAGCTATTCTCTACACACATCTGTCAGCTAACTCGTCTTCAAAGGCAGAGAGACAGAGAAAGATAGAACTTGGGAGAATGAGTAAAATGACAAAGACAAAGAGCATGAAAATGAAGGAGAGGGAGCAAAAAGACAACACGATAATGGAAGATGTAGAACAGGGAGGCTGGAAAATAAGAGATGGGAAACAGAAGCCCATGCCTAACAATGACACAGGGATGGTACGGGAACAATAGTGCTTGTTATTATTAAAACATCTGGGAAAAACAACTTTTATTTGTCATTTTAGTACAAAAAATGAAATCAGAGTTAAAAAGGGGGGGGGGGGGGGGGTTGCATTGGAGAAGATCAAACAACTGAGACACACTGTCAGCTCGGTGGATAACAGAAAGCTTGGGGAAAGGTGATATCCCTTCAAAGTGCAGCGCTCTTCCACTTGTGGTTTGTCAGTGTGTTGATTAAGCAGTGCTGTGTCAGATCACCAGTCACATTACTCAGTGAAGTTGATGTTCATGCAGCTGCTTGGGGATTGTTTTAGCTACGTAAACCCACATTTAAGTCATTTCTCATCTCTGACTTGGCACCTGACACTGACGAGTTTTTATAAAACACAAAACAAGACATATCTGCGGATAGACAGCTTGACACATTGTAAAATGCTTAAATACTTTCAGTGCACAAGAGAGATTGATACTGTATGGTACACTTTAGTTTTCATTGTAGATATTCATGTTATGGATGCTTGCCCTCCTATAAAAGCTGTCCAGTAAAGGGTTGTCTGGCTAAGCAGCAGTATAAACAATAATTGAAAGATAAAAATTACACACTCGCAACACGGTGACAAAATAAGGCACAGAATCCTTGCAGGTATAAAGTGGTCTTCCACTAGCAGTTGATTAGCACAGCTCTCTTTTATCACTTGTCACATTACTTTAGTCTCTGCTCCGGATATGCGTCAGCCAAGAAATGCAGATTGAAATCATTTTTCATAATGACTGGGAATTGGGCATGTAATAAAAGAGCTGCAGTGTTTCTGTGCAAATATTGGCAGGTCAACAGAGAGCACATTAAACATGTAGCTGTACTGTACATTACAGTCATTGGTTGTCTGCTCTCTATGAACAGTGAAGCTGTTTCACACTGACATAATATAAAAAACCGTTATGTCAGGTGAGGTCTTTGGGAATATTTAGCAATCTAAACTTAGCTGAACACAGACACGCTAAACTGACATGCAGCACATACTAAAGTGAAATGTACTGAAGTAAAGGAACAGTTTGACATTTTCTAAATTAGACTTACTCTCTTTTTGGCCAAGAGTGAGATGAGAAGATCAATACCACATACGAAGGGACAGTGAGCATAACACTTTGGTTTTGTACACATTAAACAAGGACATTAAACAACAATATTAAAAGATATTACATGTTAATTATTGAGTAATAGAGTCGCCGGTGGGCGCATTTTGTTACCCTTTGATAGCTTCAGTGTAGCTGTTTTCGCAAGTCTTTTTGCTAAACTAAGCTAACCGGCTGCTGGCTCTAGCTTATATTTAGCGTATAAATAAGAGCGTGGCATCGACCGTCTCATCTAACTCTCAGCAAGAGAGTGAATAAGCATAGTTCCTAAATCTATTTCTTTAATGTTATAGTATATTGCTACAACTGAGTGAGAAGTACAACTTATATAACAAAGTATAGACTTATTTTTAGATTGATCAAGTATTTTAAAAAAACTTGACATTTCTGGTAGTTGCCTGTAAAGCACTGGACAGCAAAGCAAAAATGTATGACTTTGCTGCTCTCAATGGGAAAATCCACCAATTTTATACATCAGGATGACTTTACTGGTTATGGGGAGTACATTGAAAACGGCTCTCACCCTAGTCATGTCAGCAGATTGTCTCATTTTAGGTTTAGAGACTACAAAAGCTTGCAGTGCAAAATCTGGGTGCACGATTTTAAAGTTGCCATTTACCAGACAGGAGGGGGCCTAAACATGCTAGCTTGTGTCATGGAGCATGATCTATGCTGTCTTTCCTTATATATACATGGTCCTGACGTTCCGTGTTGCAATGTTAGTAGATCGTCTAGGTGTCCGCTTGACCCATACTAGTAACTATAAAGGGACACTCTCTCCGCCTCTGCTGTACTGATTTTGACCTTTCTTCTTAACCATTCAAAACCCTACTACTAGAATGGATATAGAGTTGATTCCTGAGGATAGTGCGAGAGGAAAGGCCATATGGGTCATTAAGTTAGCAGGTTGTACTGTATAAAAGCGCGATGAAGAGAACAGCTCCTGTATTGCAGTGGCAGCAATTGCTATAACACATTACTTTGTGGCCTTGTGCTGCCAGGCTAGCTCCGTTGAGACCACAGCAGAATACTGTAATGAATTTAAAAGGCCGCCAAAAACCTCTCTTTCTCTCTTCTGGCCTTAGGACTCAATTTCCCTCGGCAGCGTATTGAGTTGGAATCAGATAACTGCCAGAAAGTGTGGAAAATCTAATGCATATCAAGTGAAGAGACATGCTGACACTCCGCAGTCACAGAAACACTGTGCTCTGTATTCGCAAAATACAAACCCAGCATAAAGCTAAAAGGAGTGGAGTGGAAAGGGTGCAGGTGAAATGAAGAAACAGGGCCATAGGTGGAAAGGAGATGAGGGAATGTTTTTTTCTTTTCTTTCAGGAGACATTAAGCAAAATGGGCTTCAGAAGTCCATGCATGACAGGTGTAGCAATTTATTTTTAGGCGTCAGTATGCATGGGATAAAGGTTTTATGTGTTGTACTGTACATGCAATGTGTGGAAAGGTTTGATGAACACATAGTCCTGGTAAACCTGGTAAATCAGTGTTCAGTGGCGTCACCTGGAGGTTCTGGACATAAAGTCAGTTTCAGACCCATTTGGGTCCGTCAATCCTGAAGACCTACTTTCAGTTGAACTAATTGGGAGCATGTATTTGGTCTAGGGCTGAACGATACATCGAATTTTCATCGTCATCGCGATATGAACTAGCGCGATGAACACATCGCAACAGACAGCCTGACACGATGAATAAGGGAAAACAGTTTATACACTGAGACGACGCGAAGCGTAATACGTCTCCATAGCAGCAGGCGGCGCTGCTCTGTATTGTTTCCATTAACAGTCTGATTATTTCACAGAAAATGAAAACCGGCAGCTGATTGGACGAACGCGTCACGTGGTTCTTTTTTCTCCGGAAATTCACAGCCAGACTGTCATGGCGTCTCGTTCAGAATACGATCTCATATTGTACTAAAATAGTTCACCGAAACGTGTTTCTGAAAACATTTTAAGAGAGAAAAATGAATTAATTTCAGATCAACAAAGGTGAGTTTAAAAGATTTTCGTCGAACGTTAATTTCTTATAGTTATAATGCCTCATTTATGTGTAATTTGTTCAATAAAAGCATGTCAAAAATTATCTATTTGATTTCTTTATTCAGTGGGAATAGGCTATTCAATGTTTAGGTTCGCAAAGAACCTATTAAAGCACTAAGACATGGGAACAGTATAGCTAACATTCACATTTGAATATTTATCGCAAGTCATATCGTCATCGCAATATTAAACAATGTTATCGCACATCGCAGCTTTTCCTCATATCGTGCAGCCCTAATTTGGTCCCTCTCCAACTATCAGAGCAGACAGTAGGTCCCAGCTGTCCAGCCACAATATTGATCAGTTATTAGTATTGGGGGCAGTGGTGGCCTAGAGGTTAGAGAAGAGAGCTTCGTCGGTTCAATCCCCAGACAGGATAAAATCTGGGTGGGGAAAGTGAAAGAGCAGCGCTTGTCCCTCCCTCATCATCACCACTGAGGTGCCCTTGAGAAAGGCCCTTAACCCCAAGATCAGCTTCCAGGTGTGAATGTGTGCAACTGTGTGAATGTGATCAGGGCGTTCTTTCAAAAGAGAGGCTGCCTCTCAGTGAATCTCCCCTGAATAAATAAAGTTTAAATAAAATATTATTTTTTAATCTCACTGGCATGAAAGCTGCTCTAATATTTAACAATTAACAATAGATCAAATTAATATATTTAATGTTTGAGGGGTCGTGTGTGTATTGACGAGCCCAGACAGAAATATAACCACACTTTGCAGTCCATCTCAGCTCTAAAGATCTTTTTAACATATTTCAGCTCATTGTTTTGGTTTTTACGGCCTGCAACTTTACACAATCTGACCAACATCAAACAGCCGACAGACAAAGTTAGCCACAAGCTAGTGAACATACATTAGTGGAGCATTTAGCAGCTGAAGAGCCACATGTTTCCCTTGAGAGTAATGGAGCGCAAAAGGGAGCGAAACAAGAGTTATTATTGGATATACATTCATCAGATGACCAGAAATACGACTCAAAATGAATGCTAATGTTGCTGGAAATTCGTAATTGCTCTTATTTCTGAATGCTAGTGTGAATGTATCTATGGGTTGTCCCAGAGATAGATTGGTGTACTCTGCGGGGTATTCTCTTTGTTTATCCCAGTGCATGCTGGGATAGGGTCCACCCTTCTTGTGACCCTTCAATAAATAGGCTGGTATTAGAAAAAGGACTGATAAATGAATGGATGGCAGAACTTTGTCATTTTGTGATCCTCTCTCTGTTTTTAATAAATTCACTTTGTGACATTTATGACTTTTACACCACTTTGCTTCTATGCTCATTACCATGGAAATTAATTAAAACTCCAGCAACCTTCACCTTGCTGAATTTGAACCTGCAAAGTGAATTTCAGCTTGTTGTGTGAGATTTATTGTTCAGTACTCTTGGGGCCCAAGCAAAACTGATGATAGGTAGGTATAGAAAGGTTTTGCAAAAGGAAGCAAGGGAGTATTTGGAGTCTGAGAACTTTAAGGGTACTGCTCAATTGGGAATCAGAAAGAAATGTATCTAAAAAAAAAAGAAGAGAGAAATAAAAGAAAATACACAAGAACAGCAGAGATAGGACTGCAGAGCAAAAGAGTTTTCCTTTGTGTATATAGTATGTATGTGACAGAGAGAGACATTCACCAGTACTTGTTATCCTACTTGTCAATTGGTTTTAATGGGTGTGCCTATTGCCTCCAGCTTATCAAAACCTGACATACGATATTGTTATACAGTACCCTGTGGAACACAATATCCACTGATTTCAAACAAATGGCATTCCACCGGGCGGTTTGGTCCATTTTCTTTCCAGAGTTTTATTCATGCAGTCAAGGATTTTCTGCTTTTCACTAGCCTGCGTCACATTCGTATAAAAGCACATTATTAAAGCTTGAGGAAGGAAGCTATTATTTGTTCATGCTGTGGCCACTGCTATGCCTTACTGGAAGGTATGTGTACTGTACATCTCCCTCTGACAACAAATGACGAAGAGCAACTTTATTGTTTTCCTAATGTCATAAAATAGAGAATTTAGAGTGTTGCGTGCATTACATTTTTTTTATTGCGCACCAGGAAAGAGGTGTGTCTGTTTTGCACACCAACAGCTGAATTTACCAAGAATTTTAAGGAAGCTGATAATTCATTGACTTGATTTTCATCAAGTCAATTTTTTTTAATGTAATATAACATGTATCTTTACTCAAAACGTGTTGTTATCTGTTAGATGTTATCCCAGCTTGAACAAGGCATTCTTACTAAAAGGGCACAGCACTGCAGAGCACAGAGAACACAGTGTGACACATGGCATTTAGACCCACAACCGAAAGCAACACCGGCAGAGTAATATAACACTTTTGTAATACAGAGCATTGACTAAGGTGTGATTACCCTCCCTGTTTGAATCAATGCAGTCTGGTGCCTGGTTATTCCTGCTGCACAGGCTGTAGGATCAGGCCGTTTGAGATTACATACAAAATATTTTGCAGCCTTAAAGGTTTATTACCAGTAAAGACTTATGTGCAATATCTAATGTGTTACCAAAAAAAAAAAAAAAGCTATATTTGCTCTATCAGCAGGGATGTCAAGAGAAACAAATTTCCATCTCCTCATTTCTATTGACTGCAACTTGTAATGTGATTCCAGTGAATTGTGTTCCAAATCCCTCTGACAACACACTAGCTGTTTCTACAAGCAAAAACAAGGAAGTTTCCAGTAATGCACAACTTGGGTGCGGAACTCTCCAGTCATCTCTCCGGACAATGAAGGCATGTGGCTATGAGTCCCTCATCAGGATTGGGAAGTCAACTTTCCAGTATCATGCCGATTCTGCTAACTTCTATGGCGTTATATATGTGCCTCATTCCTGAGCGGGTAACTGTATGTTTTAAGCACAGAGAACTATATTTCGCAAGCACATTACATTACATTTTGAACAGAAATTAACACTCGCAAAAAATGTTTCCATTGACCTACATTACATGTGAATTATCGCTGTAGTGAGTAGTATGGAAGGAGGGAGGTTTGTTGGGGTGGCGGATGGGTAAAACACAGGACTTTCACCCAGGATAGCTGAGATCACGTCCCGCGTGTGGCGTTTATCAACCGTTTTTTTTTTTTTTTTTAATAAAGCCTTCCCCAATGTTCTTTTCCTAAACCCAACCGTTTGTTTTGCTAAGCATGTGATGTTGGTCACCGTCGTGTTTTTGTCATTTTTTAGTGTTACTAAAGCCTTTCCCAATGTTCTTTCCCTAAACCCAACCTTTTTTTTTACACGCGTGTGACATTGTTCTCGCGATAGCACGGCACGTTCTCGCGATATGTTTACATCCGCTGTATACAGTGTAGACATACCAGTGGATAGCTCAAAATGCGTACAGATAACACGCCATTTGGCTTTAGGAAAGTGGCGTTTACGCAAAGTCATGATGCCATGTTGCAATAACCATTGCCTAATGGACTTCAAGGCAGCGCTGCAACCATTGACTTCAAGGCACCTAACCCTAACACTAACCATTGCCTAATCCTAGTGCCTTCCAGGCAGCGCTGCCTGGAAGGAGACGTTGGGGGCTTAAAACACAGATAAACAGAATTAAAGGTCAATTCTGATTGGCCGTTCGTCTCCAATTAGATCGCAAGTAGACGGAGGAAAATCCAAAGATGGCTATCAGCTACCACCTATGACCATCTCAGCGTTCATCTCCATCTCTATATCAGTGTGGAGGAATTGAAGACCGACTGTGATTTCTCTGCTGGGCATCCTGCTAGACAGTGAGCTGGCCTCCGTGCCTGCGTCAGTTTCCAGCAGGATTTCCGGAGCTGTAGTGTCCTTTCGCCGAGACTTGGCTGAATCCTGGCATGCTGGTGCCATTCAAACAGGTGACGGATCTGTGTGCTGATCTGACGGCCACATTCTGCTTCGTGTTCATGCCCAAGTTGAAGGAGCTGATGGAATTACATTTCACTGGAATTGTACCTCGTACAATTTAATGTGACAAATGAAATGGATTGATTGAAAAATGCAGGAAAGGGGTGGAATTGTATTTAAAACCTTTCATACCTCAGATATTTTAGATGACACTTAGATACTTTGCATCTTTGTTTTGACAGTGGTGTGTTGATGTTAATATGCTGCATTTTACTTTTTACCCGTTCATCTTTCCTGAGCAGCCTCTGCCGGCTAAGAGCATCAAGCCTATATTGCTGAGGTAAAATTCCATTGATGCATAAACCATGTCTTTTAGACTAAAGAACATTTGATTTGGGAGAGTGCACTGGAATGGAGGACTACCTGTGAAGGCGATGAAACTCTTCAGTGGAGAGAAAAAGAGAGAAAAACTCATTTTGTCTTCAAGGTCAGCAGAGTAAGAAAATCTGAGAGGACTGGATAAACTGTGTATTCACGAAGGTGTTCACCCTTTTGGCACACTTGCATGTAAGCTTTGTTGCACTATACCATGCAATATAATATCACTAGCTTGTGCAGTATTCAGAGCAAAGGGAATGAGAGGTCTGACCCAGTGATGTTTGCGTGATCGTGTGTGAAATCCAGCCGGCTTTCTGCTGCATCTATCTCCCATCAGCATCGCAGTTAAAACTGCAGTTTCCCCATACGGACTGTTTGCTTGTGATTCTTAACTATGCGGAAAGAGTTGTCAGTCAGATTGAGAACCTCTCTCCTCTCTAAGTGGATTCAGTTCCAGTCATGCGCAAGGTGTAAAACGCACACACTCAAGCAAGCTTCTACTCCGCTGCAAACACATAAACGCACATGATTTCTCTTACTCCCTATTGCCTTATCTTTCCTGCCAATGCTGCTCTCACACTTCTTTTGTACTTTCACCATTGCTGTTTCCTTCAGCTGGCTGCTCCACAAGCTGGCTGTGGAGCAGGGAGTGGGGAGCAGAGGTCTATTAGTGACATAGTGACACGTGATAATGACTTAAAATTAGATAAAAAGGCTTTTACCACCCACCCAGACAGGATGGTGAAAATGGAGAAAGACGGGGAGGACAGGCAGGTCGACATCCATGCTCCTATCATTACTTCCTGGCAGTATTTTGGCACTGGCACTGCTCCATCTTTCTCTCTGTGTCACGACCTGGCAGAGATAAGAGAGGTATAGTGTTTCTTCCATCGACCCTCTTGTTCTTGTACAATCTTTTATATCAAAACTATACCTCCATGATTCACTCTTTCTATTCTTTCTCACCCATTTCTCCTTCCACTGATCTTCCACCATTACCGTTGTGTAATCAGGTAGCCTCAGGTAGTTTAGTTTGGAGTATCTCTAGGTTTTTGCAGATATCAAATGTAATTATGGTGTTGGCTTTCTGACTGTGATAAGCAACCTGTGAGGAGTGCGTAAAGCCTAGTCAAATGTGATCAGATGGTGAGCTTCAGCTGCCTTGGCGCTGTCAAACGTATTTGGTATTTAAATTGCAAATTTCGCTGGAGTGAGCTCAAAACAAATTTAGATTTAAAGGTGTGTTTCAAAGCTTTACCTTCTCCATCTCCCATATAATACCTCAACTGTTCTCCTTTTTTTTTTAGATCATAAGCATATGAGCAGGGAAAGAATCAGGGGAATTGAAATGATGGATATGCAAATGTAAAATGCTACACTCAGCGTTGTGGTGGAGGAAGAACACCAGACTGCTTTGGATTTTTGAGAGTTATGTCTACAAATTAACTCAAAACATGATACCAATTAGCAGTAGTCTACAAGTTGGAGAAGTCCACTTGTGACCAGAGACTAAATAGGTTTAAATCCTGGAGTTGAAGTAAAGGGAAATTATTTAATTAAGTTTATTTACATTTATTTAAACAATATGACCAAAAGTATGGACTTTTCCCATGTTTTGGTCTAGGGCTGTTTTTATTTGGTAGGGAAATGTAATGCTACAGTACAGCATACAATATGTTGGTATGTTAGATTATATTTTACACAGTAGTGTGCTTTCATCTTTATGGCAACAGTTTTGGGGAAGACCCTTTTCTGTTTCAACATGAAAATGCTCCCAAGCACAAAGCGAGGCCCATAAAGAAATGGTTTGGTGTAAAATAACTTGACTTGCCTGCACAAAGCCCTGATCCCATCCAACAACTGCAAGCCAGGCCTCATGGGTGCCCAATCTCAGTAATGCTCTTGCGGCTGAATGAGAATGAAATCTTGGGGAAGCAGGAAGGAAAGATTGTTTCAATGTTCATATTGGTACCTGACTACTGTTTTAAGAAATAATTGAAAAATTGGGAACCTATCCTTTAATGCCCATGGTTGTGTCCAAATGCATGTGGCCATATAGTGTAGTGTATTTTGTAATAGATTTCCCTCATGCATAAAGTTTATCATATGTATCATTGTTTTAGAGTTGTAGAGGTATCTTTTCTACGCTTTTGGAAAAATCTAAACTCTTAAGGAAATTACAAAATCACGTGAGTCCAACGTTGTGACAAAAATAAAAGTTGGGCTCTATTTAATACTTTAAAGTGAGTATAAGTGCCTATAAATTAAAACTTCCACTAACCACCTGTATCAGCAATATTTCGAAATATTACACATGCACTTGTAGAAAAGGGTGTCAAAACTTGATTCAGCATATGGGGTAACTTTTCTAAGTCAATAAATCATCTTACTGCATAACACAGCAATCTCACAAACACACTCCAAACTTAGTCTGAACTTTTGTGCTTAATCGCTCAACAGTGTTTTATTTTACCTTCCCACTTGTTTGGACTCCCCAAAATATTATCACAGTCACATTAACACCTGCATTGCAATAACTTTGGGTCCAAAGAAACACAGACAGGCGTGCTAATGTTAATTACTAATTATCCCCTTGTTGACAGACGCAGTCATTCTCACACACACATACAAGCACAGACAAGCTAGCTGGTGATATCCCCGCACACACAACTGGGCATTAAAGTATTGCTTTGTAAGTTTGTTTGTGTGTGTTAGACAGCCCACCATCACTAATCTACATAATCAAACAAGCTTCCCCTAAACACATTCTGCTGCATTGTTCATCAACTACTCATTTAGTATTAATTAAGACCTGCTTTGTTTTTCCAAGTTGAATTTGATGATGGCAAATTCTCCTGAGGTTGCTTACTGCCTCTCTTTCCCTTCCTCCCTCATGAAGTTTCTCACTATGTCATCAGCAGCTAAACTAAAAGCAACCTCAGCAAGTCAGGAGAAGACTATTTGTCAAAATGCTCACTATGGGGAGTTGCAGCTGATGAAAAAAGACACTATGGTTCTGAAAGAGGAGATTGAGACCAATACCAAAAGTGACACAACTCTTTCAACACAAACATCTAAAGTTAAATTACAAAAGAAAATGAGGCCTGGCAAACATATTTTCTTGTTAATCTTTCAATCCTTTTCAGGAGATTTGATACAAGAATGTATCACCACAAAAATGCACACCACCAACACACTGCTCAATAATAGCATACATATTTAAGGTGTGAATATAAGAACAGAGATTTTAATATTGTAAACAGGTGCTGAATAGCTTCCTAGGATATAAAGGAAAGAGTCTCTACACTGTACTGTGCTCCACATTCTATAAATATGTGGAAGCCAGAGCCTGAAACACTATGTGTATATATCTATCTATTACTCTTATCATACACAGAAATGAATGAACACACAGACCATTACACCCCTCTATACTGTAGTAGTCTGTCATACATTGTGCATATAGAATAGATAAACCTGTGTTTTACATTGGTGTAAAGTTGCAGTTTGCATCATAACTGCAACAGAATACCACAGTTTATTGTCCCTCTGTGTACAGTGTATGTATATTGTAAACTGAAGTGTATCTCTGCCCAGGTGAGTGTGTGAGACAGAGAACAGTGTGCGAGCGTGCGTGCTAACAAATATACTCCCTTCCGCTCTGTAGTCAAGATGGCGCCCGTTTAGTGCGCGTAGGGTCCATCGTTCCACACTGAACTTTTTGACCGTTTTTAGGGGGTCATCCGGGTACTTTCAGTGCACTGACTTTGTGCGTTATCTACACTATATACTTAAAACTAAATCTTTGAAGTGTGCAAGTAGGCGGTTTGAGACACAGCCTAAGTGTAGTGAACGTCATGTGGATTGATGAAAAGTTATATTTGCATAATGTTTTTATATTTTCTTTTGCTAACATTAGATATTTATACAGCTAAAAGCCATATTAAGCATTACGAAAAAAACGGTATCTGTGGCGTTGCAAAACATTAATTGACTTTAGCCTATCCGTGTTGCTAAATCTCATGAGAGTTTGTTGACAGAGACAAGTCTCAAACAAAGTTAATTTTCTCCTGATTTGTCCATCTGATGAATGCTATTTTAGTGTCAGATGTTCGGGAGATATGTGGCTTGTGAAAAATCGGTCCAATATTTACTTAAGAATCGATCATAATTTGTTTTCACATTCACTTCTCCCATTGGAATCAATACACTCAGGAACTAAAGAAGCATTGCAGTGCAGTCCCAGGTGACACAGATACAGGAAATTACTCTGAGTTGTATTTCATGAGCTTTTCATATGTAACGTAAAATCTTAATCTGAAAAGTAACTAGTAACTACAGCTGTAGCTGTAAAATGGAAATAACAAAGCACAAAGTGCCTCAAAACTGTACTCAAGTACAGTACATGAGTAAATGTATTTACATGTAGTTACTTCCCACCACTGAGTGTAGTGCTGTAGTGTGCATCTAGTCTACTATGCATTACTGATTTCTTAGAATTAAAGGGTTTCATAAACAGAAATGTAAATGGCACATACTCAAGCTGTCCTATAATATTTGCACAGTACACACAGTGGCAGCACCTGTACATATGGCACACACATTCTCACACATACAATATACATATGCACACACATGATCAATCTATCAGATTAGATGTGTGTGCATGATTTGATTGTGGAATATGCCTGTGAGATGTAGACGTCACAATCAAATGCCCTTCATGCCAGCCAACTATCAAATAAACTTATCTAACAGAGCAAGACACGTTCTGACTTAATAACAGCCATCGGTCTCCACGGTGTAAACACCCAACTCTCATTACATTTGTGTATGCTGCGTGAGCGAGTTAGTGTGTGTACCGTCTGTAAGGTATGAGTTTGCGTTGGAAAGGGTGTATGTCTGTGTCTGAGAGTTGGAGAGAGTTGTGAGTTGGAAAGAAACAGACGATGACTTCCAATAATTTCATTTTAATCATACTGACCACATTTTTAGGCTCTGTCTTTTACAAATCATGTCTTCCTTCTGGGTATTTTTGCATTTTGTCCTCTTGTCTTCCTCTGTTGCTTTTAGTATTTTATATTATTCTCTCTCCCTGCCATTTTTCTCTCTGTCTATCTTTTTACACTCCATTACTGCCAAATTCCCTTACTAGCATGTGCCCCCTTTGGCCTGAGGACTAGAGTGTTCCCAGTCTTGGCAGAACCTCTGAAGGGCCATCGTGCCAGGCAGGCCAATATGACTGGCAGTAGCCAGGGTGGGCTGCTCCAAGTCCATCACTGGGACAGGGTTTTGCATGACTACAAAATCACTTGGGTGTGAAGCAAATGTCATCCCAGCTCTTTTCATTTCTCCCTCCACCTGTATTTCTTCCCAAATGTCTTGCACTGTGGTTTTGTGCTTTAAACAAAAACAAAATTTGTTTTTCTGAGCTATGTGAGTCAGAAAAGCTGTATAAAGCTCTATGAAGGCGAGGATTGTAATGTGGAACTCCTGCTGTAAGACCTGCCTTTGCTTGATTTGGAGAATTAGAGCTTAGATAATAATAATTATGATGCGATGCTGATTGACATAGATTGCGATTTTGAAACAAGGAATGACAGCTGTTGGAAAGTAGATGGCATTTAGTTGAGAACATGCCTCTGTAAATATGCCAGTTTGGATTTTTTTGTTTAATAATTCGTCCATCACGTCCTGCAAGTGCAACGTGACATTAGACATACCTGTTCAAAAGATGTTGCCACTTTTAAGCTTTTAACCAATTAATGCACACCACATTGCAATTCAGCACTATTTTTGTTCAATGGTCACGCTACTACTGCCACAATTTGGATACTTAATTCAGCTTTTCAGACATCCTGCCACAACACAGATAGACAGACTGGAGACAAATTAAGATTTTCCTTTTTTTTGCAGTAAATTCTTCCACGTATTGGTGGTCTATGATAACTTAATTATAGAAACTTTTTAATGTGCCAAAGACCTCCATTATTGTCTAAAAACTATTGAAAACTCAACATCTTATTTTTTCTGAATCACACATAGCCTACACGCCCTGCCACAGTAATTATTCACCGGAGCACAAAATGTGTATCAATCCACCGCTGGAAATAGTTCCCAACAAATGTACCATTTAATCCTGTTTGACTAACGTCCGCTTAAAACTACAACTAAGCTTGGAGTTGAGTGCTACTGACAGGGATGTAGGGAAGCGCACTTACACATTGTGTTTAGTCGTGTCTCGATTTGTTGACGATAAGTAAAATATAGAATAACACAGCCTTATCCTTTAAATCCAGATGGGAAAAAAAGTTGATTAATCTAAACATTTACAATTGTTCTGTTAAAATAAAAAAGTTTAGAATAAAAGTAAAATGTCAATGTGAGCTTCAGTATGTGTGCTTTAGTTTTGTGTAGATTTTCACCTGTATGTACTGTACTGTTGTGTTAATGTTTATGAAAAGCCTCCAGGGTTAAGATGTGAAAAGTTAGCAAAACATTTTGTTCCACATGCAGGCTCAATTTCTACTTTAGTGCAAAAGTACAGGAGCAGTGTAAAAGCCTTAATACATAATTCACCACCATCTGTCCACAGCACATGTCGTGTAATAAAAGCCTTGTCTTGTACCCTCTTTTCCTCCCTCGTCTCTGTCTCTGTCGCTCTCGATTTCTCTTGCTGCTGCATTCTTTTTTTCTTTTTCCTTTTCTTTCTTTCACTTTTGTTCTGTTGTTCTCATGTAGCCTGTGTGTCATACTGCCTCACACACCTTTAGGTCATTGTTCTGCCTCTTTAATTTCCATGCATGCTCTCTGTGTCTGTCTCTGTCTTGCACTCTTCCTCTCCCACACACAAAATATCTCCTCTCTTTCTTTCCCCTACTCTTTCGCCATTCTCCGTCTGCTTCTCTCTTCCTCATCTGCTCATCCTTGGACCATTTCTCTCCGGCTCACTCTCTACAATATAATGCTGTCAACGACTCTCTATTTCACAACACATGGCTGTAGCAGGTCAATTTGCATTTTTCACGACTCATCAGAGCTATTGTTCAGGACGGTGTATTAAATTTGTTCACGGGTCGGTCCACTTTAGCAGCGCCGTGCCAAGCTGTAATGATGTGCATCGACTACAGCCTCACAGTAGGGGATAGCCATGCCCTGCCGCATTGCTGTGGTCCTGCTAGGTAGCAGGCCCAACCAGACGGTCTACTCGCTGTCCGACTATTTCTTCCGCAATGGAAAAACCCTATATGTGTCTCTGTGTGTAGGTGTGTGTTTGTGTGGTCTCAATCTCATCAGGTCTATTGTAGAGGCTGACAATGCAGTGACCCTGTGAATCACTTTCTTTTGTAGTCCTTATAGAGTCAGAGGCTGCAGTATGTGGGTGGATAAGTGTCTGTCTATCTCTATGTGTGTTTGCAGAGCAGCAGCCCACTGTTAAGTCTACTTTACTAGGTTTAGTGCAGAGGCTCTTCATAGTAGCCCAGCCTTATGGGTGAAGAAAGGAGGAGGGAGAGGAGGAGAATGAAAAGAGGGGAAAAGTGGAAAGTAGAGAGGTGAATCACAGAACTGAAGAAGCCAGCTGTGTATTGGGACACATAAGCCATTTTCTCATATCAACTCCAGACAATGTCTGATGAATCAGGTGTCCGTAGTTGCCCTTTCACACATGTAGCATACAACAGGAGATTGTCTGTGTCAGACGCATTCTCACTTACTAAAAATACTTTGTTTAGTTTAGACGAGGGGTGGCGCCTGGGTAGAGCGAACAGGAGGCAGGATAGGTCGTTAGATGATAGGTCATGTAGCCGGCTCATAATTTGATCATAAACAACCAAGTCTCTGTCGGTTCCTTGAATATTTCTGACGATTTCGTTGCACCTTACCGACAGATGTTCCTGAATCTTGTCGTCTCTCCAGTTAGACATTTTCGTTGCCGTCTTCCTGTAAATGACCCTTCTTCTTCACCCTTGAATGGCATGATAGAAATGTCATTAACACGACTACTCGCTTGCTCATCAAGATTTCTGTCCTGACCTTAAAGATAATAACATAATTACAGCTAATCATTTTAATATTAGGGATGCACCAAATCCAGATTTTTGGGGTTCGGCCGAATACCGAATCCACTGGTTAAGATTCTCCTGAAAAATAAAGAATAGGCAACATTATGCCAGGAAGACAAGTGGGAAAACTATTTTGACTGTTTGTTCGGTGTAGGGCTAGCAAAGCTGGTAATGGTCGTCTGGTTAACACAAGTTTTTAGCTGTTTTGCCGTACCTGAAGTTGCTGCATTTTGGCTGCTGTCTGTAGATTCCTTCATGCACAACTCGTATTCTTTCGGATGTTTCATACGCAAATGTTTTAACAGCGGCGATGTTGTGTATTGTTTAGGGTCCTTGCCACCACAAGACAAATCGGCATTGCAAATTGAACATGTAGCTCGACTTGAATCGCCTTCTTTTTACTGAAAGTACTGCCAAACAACACTTTTTCTGCATTGAACCGGCCACCTACGTAAACACCTTCTCGTAATCAACGGCGGCATCATTACGTCGACCAGTGTAGCATGTGTAGTGCAAGCGTAGCGTTCAGTTCGGTGGAAAAAAAATTCTAAGGTTCGGCAGAAACCGAACCCCGTCAAAAAGCCCAATATTCGGCCGAAGCCGAATCCTGGATTCGGTGCATCCCTGTTTAATATCTAATCGACCTCCTGTCTGCATGTCGAAGTGTCCTTAAGCAAGACACTGAACCCCGAGTTGCTCCCAATGGCCAGGCCAGTGCCTTGCATGGCAGCTCCGCTACCATCAGTGTATGAATGTGTGTGTGAATGGGTGAATGAGAGGTGAATTGTAAAGAGCTTTGTCTGGTAAGGTAGAATATATATAGTTATAGTGCAATGTAGTCCATTTACCATTTACTTAATGGTAAATATTTCCTTACCTGATTATTACTTTAAATTAGTCCTGTCAGTCAAACGCGTTATTAACGCCGTTAACGCAAACCCATTTTAACGGCGTCAATTTTTGATCTAGCTAGACTGGAAACAAAACAACAGGCACACCGCACACACTTGTTTGGGCTTGCGAGCCGGCCAAAGAGAAGTAGGCTAACGTTACGTTTTGAGTGGATGGCCAGCGCGACACGCCAAAATGGATGCCAATAAGATTCTGAATGGAAAGTTTACTTTTAAAAAGTTGCCAAATGGTTCCATTGACAAGACTGGCTGGCGGTGAGCTAACAGCTAGCCAAGTTGACAGCTGGTGGTTCTACATGAAGCGAGCACATGTTGGAAAGCTCAGCCTAAAAACTCTATTTTGGAGTCTTCACTAAAATTTGATTCATTAAAAAAATCTTCATTATTAACTGCTATTTTCAATTATGTCTCCAGAGCAATATTAAAGTAGAAACTGTATCATGTGTTCAAAAAACGAGTTGGCAATGACTCCATGGGGAATTAAAATGGCAAATTGGATGATTTGTTTAGAAATGTATTTTTACATATGCAGTAAGTAGTTTTCTGCATTAACTTTATACTTGCGGCACTTCTTTCACTGTGATCTTTTGAATCCGTGCTACTCTTCTTCATTTACTCCATATGCATTCAGACCCTCAAGGCCATATTAAAAACCTGCTTAGGTCTTATATACCCTGCTGAACACTATAATATGTATATAATATATAGTAATATATAGTAATGTTTAAAAAGCTCGAAGCTTTTCACAGTAAATCTTTCAATGGAAATCTGTGTGTTTAGTGAGTCTGAGTTTCATGACCCTGAGGCACAAATGATACCCATTACAAGGCAATGCTTACATGCAAACACACATTTTCTGTATGCCAATATACAGTATAATACCATAGTACAGCCTTTAATAAACCGCTTGTATAAATGTATAGTATTAAAACTAGCTAAACAAAATGGCAGTTTATTTTATTGTATTATCAGTTCTTTGATTAAGACAGAAAACATACTTGCATGCAGCAATCATTCTTTTCATGTTTAATTACTCCTTTGGAAAGCACACATCTACTTCCCTCCAATCAATGTCCATTCATAGCCCTTGATGAGGACCTGAAGTTAAAGGTTTAACCATTTTTTTCAACAAATTATAACTTTTTGTTCTCAAAGTATTTTTGTTCTCAACGTATTTTTTCTAAGATTTTAATTTTTTTCCCTCGAGATATTACTTTTTAACCTCAAAATAGTACAACTCTTTTTCTTGTAATATTGCAACTTTTTTTCTCATAGTGTTATGACTTCTATTTTTTTTGTATCAGTGGTCTGTCGTTGGTTTGCAGCGCAGACTGGGTTCAAAGAAACCCTAATACAAGTAAACACCAAAAGAGCCACAATGAGCAAAACTAAATTTTTATGCTGGCTTTCACAAGTTTTATTTCTTGCTCCCAGGTATTCAAGAGTAATTGGGTAACACTTTCCTTGAAGGTATCGACATAATTGTGACATGACACTGTCATAACTATGACATGACACTGTCATGAACGTGTCATAAACGTTATAAACAAGTCACAAACGTTTATGACTTCTGTCATTAAGTGTCTTTCGGTTTTTGTCAAGACAAGATGACACTGTTTGGGTTGTCTTAATTATGACAACTTGACATTAAACAAAGTGACATTACCAGAAGTTGTCTTGGTCATGACACGTTGACATTAAATTAGTTTGGGATGTCTTTGTAATGACAACTTGACATTAACCAGGATGACATTACCAGAGGATGTCTTTGTCATGACAACTTGACTTGTTTAATGTCAAGTTGTCTTAATAAGGACACTCCAAAGAAATTTAATGTCAAGTTGTCATGACAAATACATCTTCTGGTAATGTCATCCTGGTTAATGTCAAGTTGTCATTACAAAGACATCCCAAACAAATTTAATGTCAACATGTCATGACCAAGACAACTTCTGGTAATGTCACTTTGATTAATGTCAACTTGTCATGACAAAAACCGAATGACACTTAATGACAGAAGTCATAAATGTTTATGACTTGTTTATGACACGTTCATGACAGTGTTATGTCATAGTTATGACAGTGTCATGTCATGATTATGTTGATACCTTCAAGTAAAGTGTTACCAGTAATGGTAATAAATGTACAAAGATTGCATGAGCTATTGTGTGGTAACCAAATACAGTAGGTAATCATCATTCATTCTTATTAAAGGAGTTTTGTACCCGGTGGCTGTTGCTCTTAGGAGAAAATGATTTCCCAAGTACTCTGAATCATTCTTTTTTTATGACGCAAGTGACTTACGATTTACTTCTTAATATTTGCAAACTATATTTGGTCTGAACATGTTCCTGTTTGATTTTCTCACTTATTCCCTCTTCTGTTTGATTTGTTTATTTTTTTCCTAAGCCATTCCAAATTCACAGAGAAATACTTTTTTTTTCCTGGCCACCTCCAAACCCAGTAATTTAGAGCTAGAGAGGGAAAAGTCTGTCGAAAAGGATTCATCTCTCCAGTCCCCAAAGCCTCACATTTTATCGCCAGCTCTTTAAAAGCATGTTTAATGCGCTGCTCCAAATGGAGAATTGTCCTTGTAGATCACCACCTCACAATTCACTGTCTTCTTCAGGCCAATGGTGGTTTGTCTGTTTTACTTAAATTGCTTTTCGAATAGATCTCCTTCTCCTGTGTTTAGGTACGTGCATGTGTGTGTATGTGTGTGTGTGTGTGTGTGTGTGTGTGTGTGTGTGTGTGTGTGTGCATGTGTAAGAGGGAGAGACAGATGTCTGAGTTGTTCTGAATCGGAGGAATCTAAAGGGGGTCAAGGAAAAGCACAGACCACATACATATTTAAAGAAGAAAGAATATTCGAGCATGCCATGTCCTTGTACATTCATTATCCCTTCTTATTTATTTATTTATTTCAGCAGGGAAACTGCAGAACTAAATCCCCCTTTATACAGATATGAATTCTGTTAAAATGATGTGAGGTTACACAAAGTCAGATTTCTGACATTGCTCAAATCTTAAATAGTTTTATGGGGTGATGGTCTGCCAGTCAAGGCTAGTGCAGTGTGCTGTGTAAACATGCTCAGGGCAGTATAGTTGCAAGTATAAAGATACCCTTTTCCATCTTGAGACATTACTTCTCCTCAATGATGGGCACTGGAAGGTCTACAGATGTGTTCCTCTCCAAGGTTAGTATCGGAACAATACAAATGTTGAATACTCAAGGTTTGATTGTCTGCAGGATTTCTCCTTAATCACGATGGCCCAACACATTGCCAACTGTATTGTCCCCCTGTCCCGACTAAGATTGAGTTGTACCTGTTTTTACTTTAAGCACAGGGGGCATTATGCGTTCGCTAAACTGATAGAGTAATACAATAGCACAAGGCATCCTCCCTTAACTTTTCCACTCTTCTAGGTCCATTCTGACCATACTTTGTTTAATTTAGTCTTTGGTTAAGAGTGCTGTTTGGAAATTAATTCAAAATGGCAACTCAATATGCAGAACATGCAGGAATAGAGTTGTTGGAAAAGTGAGAAACTTCAAATTTAATGAGTCATCTGCGTGACCACATTCTGCTGCATTACAGTGAATGCAACACAGTTAACTTTTACTTCAGAGAGCATGTGAGGAATTTGGAATGAGGAAAAGGTTAGAGCAAGCATATTGGCTGTCCGTAACTGACTGGATTCATTACATCCCTCCCGGACACACAGCTGCTGATCAGTTGTGTGCAACAATTTGCCATCAAGTCACCCTGAACGAGAAGGTGAAGCTGTTACACTGTGTAATAACCTGGAATGTCCAACATAAGGAAATTTCTTTTGAGCAAAGTATGCAAATGTCCGCTCGGTTAGCCTACTTAACGTCCCAAATCCCTCCTCACCTAGCACCATTTTCTGAACCATAGCGGTTTTATTTATTTTCCCAAATTCTTTCAGTCTGTCCTTTCTTTCAACCCCTATTTTTGAGCAACCTACACTCTACTACACCTTGTTCACGGTCCAAAGCTCCACAGCTGGTATGAAGGGGGAGGGTGGTGAGACTGTTAAAAATAAAAGAAACTCCTAGAAATAAAAATAAAAAAGCATCCTCCCTGTCTAGGGATAAAGAATAAGCTGCATTCTATTGGAGTGGCCAGGAAGTTGGCACAAGTGTAGCCTTGGGCATGTTTGCTTTGGTGCTGCAGTATTCAACCCAAAGATGCACACTTATGTACACACAGCCATGTAAACAAGCTATATATATGTTTAGTCTTTAATTACAAAGACTAAATTGTATTAACAATGAGAAGTGAGGTTACTGTGTGTACTGTCATATTTTACTCATTTTCATCTATTTGCTAAGAAAGGTCAAGGTAATTGTTAAGAGCAGTTTTCTACATCACAATTGCATTGTGCTTCATATTCAGAAATGTAATCAGTAGTACGATCACAGCATCCCTACTTAACATTCAGTGCAGGTCCAGGAGAAAGGATTAGGGGAACTAAAGGGTAAATATATACAGTGAATCAGTAATAACATGATCCAACAATGGAAACAGGGGCACATCAAGTCCCAGGGGATTTTCAGAGGGTGACGAACAAATATGCTGCATATCAACAGTAGATCTAAAGGTGAAACTACGTGTAAACATTGTTTTTATTCATGACGCTTTATCCAATATCTTTCTATGGCAGCTTTTTACTCCTAACTGACCAATTCTGTGAACTGAGGGCAACATTTATAAAAATTATAGGTCTGGGGCCCGTTTCAGAAAGCAGGTTTAGTGAAAACTCTGGGTTTGTTAACCCTGAGATGAGGGAAACTCTGGGTTTTCCGTTTCAGAAAGAGAGGTAACTTAACCTCAGAGTCAGTTACTATGGTAACTGAGTCTGTGAACCTAACCTGGTCGGGAGCAGGTTTTCTTCAATAAACCTCGAGTTTCTCTCAGCTCCTCCCTCTGACACAGTGCTCTTTCATTTCCTCATTCATTCAGTCAGTCTGCATCAGGTGCATTTTACCGCAGTGTTGGCTTATTAACTGTTAGGCAGATTATAAAACGTTTTTTTCTCGACCATGGCATGTCCTTTTGTCGACAATCCCGTTGATGAAGAAGCTGTACTACTTCACAGAGAGTTAAATATACATCAGGAGATGATATTGAGGACCAACTAAATGTATTTCCAGATAACTACCTATTTGAGAGGTAGGTCTATCGTTTTCCTTCACAGTCGATCAGATATGTAGATACCTTATCCGTCCTCATATCACTAACATCCACCATCGTGGACATGCTCTACATCCCAGCAGATTCTTTGTGTCGCATTATGTTTTTTGCAAACAGTTTTCTTTACAACATTGGTGATGCGGAGCATATTAGTAAAGCCACTGTATGCAGAGTCGTAAGAAGAGGGAGACTTACTCTGAAACTTTTTTTAAACATTTTTGTAGTGTTCCATGGACACAAACCAGTGAGAGCCATTAAAAATAATTAAATAATTATAAATTATAGTTCTGTTAATGACGTGCTGCAACCTCAGAATGGGATTAGTAGTAGCTTACTTATTACTTAAATGAAATTATACCATTCCAGTTTTCACAAGTAATATTGATTAAAGTGATTAAATATGAAATGAATACTATATTAGAGCTTACGCATTGACTCGAGCAGCAATTTTCTCCCACAGCAATTCCTGCTATTTGCCTTGTTGCTATTTTTAACTAAATATAAACTTGCTGTATGTGTGCATGAGTAGTTCCAGTTCCAGAGGGGTAAAGTATGCCGACCGATTTGTTTGTGGTTGTTGCCATGGTGAATCGTAGTATCATGGCTCCATTCATGCTGCCTTTTTATTGTGGTGGTGCACGCGCTTAACTCTGAGTGAACCTACTCCGAGTTGATTGAACCAACTCAAATCAGCTGTTCTGGAACCGAAAACTCAGAGTTTCCCATCTCAGGGTAAGTCAACTCAGAGTTCAGGGTTAGACTCAGAATTTGTTAAACCTCCTTCCTGAAACGGGCCCCAGCTCCCCAAATAGGTTGTGTGTTTGTTTTAAAGTGTGTTTAAGTCTTGGGTCTAAAACCAGCCTAAATACACAGGTCCAACCAGTTTTTATAAACCGGTTAATAACCATGAATAACCTCTAATGTTAACTCATCCTGCAAAACTGCTCGGAACCTCATGTTGGAAAATGTTGTTAAAAGTTATATAGTGATAAAAAGTCCTGAAAACGGTTCTCCTCCCGAAACTATTCTTTTATGTCACTTTAACTGTCACTTGTCCATAATTATTGTTATTTTATTAGTGAGCCATGTACCGCTTCAAAGTGTGCAAGAGCACAACCACACAACGCCTCAGTAAGCCTAGCCATTAGAAATGACATTTTAAAGCAGAGCAAAAGGACCCCTCTTTCAAATGGACTTATTGAAACTGTTTTGCTGTACTGCAGTACACTCATGGTTTATTTTTCATCTATTTTTCCCCTCACCTTACACTGTCCTCTCTTTATTGTTCTTGCTCTATTTTCTTGCTTTTTTCCTTTTTCCATCTCACCCTCTGCCTCTTGCACCTTCTCTGCTTTTACTGCAGGAAAACAACTTTTTATGGAGAGTAGTTGAGGCCACATGAAAACGCATGCACACAGTTGGATGGTGGGGCAGGTATCCCTTAAAAGCAGTGTTAAAAAGCACTTCAGCAGACAATACACTTTATCCACTTTCAGATCAGTCACAACATCAAACAAACTACTCCCTCGCCATGTTGTAGTACTTAGAACTTTGTCTGCATACACAAACTCTACATCATGTTATGACTCTCCAAACTTCCACCAGATGTACAGTATGTGAGTAGGATCAAACTAAGTGTAGGTCAAAGTGACAGATTCTTACATTGTGTTCTGTTGTTGCAAAGTGCCTCTTAACTTCTGAATATACAGCATGTGTGTTTGTTGGCTGAGTGTGTTTCCCAGACTGGATCAGCAGTTGTCAAGCGTTCTGTCTGCAGGACCTGGGGTCTCATTTATAAACGTGGCGTAACGCACAAAACGGGGCTGAAAATGTGCGTATGCCACTTCGCACGCAAAGGTTGTGATTTATAAAAAACAAACTTGACGGCAGAATGTGTGGTCTTCCAGGCAAACTCTGACCCATGCATACGCACATTTTGGAGACAATGGGAATTGGCGACGCAGATGGTGAGGTGGTGAACTGAAGTCAGACTGCAGAAAGTACATGTGGGAATAACGATTAGTCGTAATATGTTCCAAGTATTGATGCCTCACGCATATTTTTTCACTCCATATCATCCACGTTATCATGAAGATTAAAACCAGCAGTGTTATTTGCACTTGCACTGAGTTAGAATTGTTCCTTAAACACCTTGTAAAATCCAATTCAAATCTTTAATAAAAATTTGTTCTTAAAGGGATATTTCACCGTTGGAAAGATGAATATATCTTTAAATTGGGTCACTTATGTAGTAGAAATGTGAATTTATTTTAGAAATTGGTGGCTTCTAGGCCGAGAAAAGCCAGAAAATGTGTTTTTGGCTCATGTGGATGAAAGACACCAAATCCCAGAATGCACTTGCTTCGCTGTTTTAGAGTCCACTCCCAAGCCACGCCTACCGTTTACAGACAGACAGACAGTGAGATGGTCAACTCAACTCAAGTGTGTTTTATTGTCATTTCAACCATATGATATATAGAACGTTTCACCGTGGCTCAAGTGGTGTTACACATTTAAAATATATAAAAACGACATACGAAATAGGCTACATTTAGTGCATACACATTATAGGCTCCATAAAGTTCAGCTAACGTAGGGTGACCAGATGTCCCTGTCGGGACGCTAAAATGTCCCGGTTTACACCAACCACTATGAAATTGTCCTGGTTGTCAGCGATTACATAGCTGACGTAGTCTTATTATAGCCCGATAATTAACTAAACCCATGTAGAAAGACTAATAAAGCATCCAGCACATGATTTTAACAATGTGTGTGTGTGTGTGTGTGTGTGTGTGTGTGTGTGTGTGTGTGTCAGCCAACGTTACAATGTATATTTGTAAACAATGCCTCTTCTTATCTATCTTGTTTTAACGGTAACTACTGAGTAACTAACTCGAGTAGGCTACTCTATATAATTTATGCGAGCACATGAATTGTTGCAATGATAATGCCCATCCCTACGTTAGCTGTGATATGAATGAAGCTTACCTGTTAAGTTAGGAGGAAATGGGCCAACTCGTCGTCTTTTTGGGCTCTAAGTTGTCTCCACATTTTACACGCATCTCCAATATTTACCCATGTTTTACCTCTTCTCTGGTTATGCAACTGTTTAGAAAAGATGCTGAGTTTTTTAAGGTCGGGTAGAATGAATCTATATCTGTTAATCCAGTTTGTTTGGTTGCTGCTACCATCGCTGCAGCCAGCACCTCTTTTTTGTGTGTTTGCGTTTCATGTCCGGCAACCCGGGTGTCAAAATAGGTAACACACCGGCCAAAATATGGAAATTCATATTTAACTATGGAGAACACTGGCTTTGGCATTGTTGTCAGAAAATATAGTATTTCAACTTAGCATGTTTCCTTAATATCTGTTCTGTTGAAATATTGTGGACATTTCTTCAATAAATGTATTACATATTCAAGTTGTTTCCTTTCAAGTTTTACTCGAGTACTGTACTTATAAGTACTTGTACTTTGTTTTCACCCCACTTTCTACTTCTACTCCACTGCATTTATATGTAAGCTTTATTTACTTTACAAATTAATATTGTTACACACAAAACATTCGAAGAGTTCATTATTATCATACAACTTGTGCATAATGATGTACCCACCTTACCTAATGCTTTAGTTGATGTGTTGTTCATGCATGTGTATGAGGTCATGAATGAGAGGCTATAAACTCATGTCAATTCCTGATGATTCATAAGATATTATTTTTCAGATTTGTACATTACTTCATTAAGTAATGTACAAATCTGAAAAATAAGGTTGGTCCCACACAAAACTCACTCAATGTCTTTTAATATTATTTCTTAGATATGTAAGCTACATACCAAGAAAATTCATGAATATTAACTGAGATACCCCATTATGTTGTGAGCAGTAGGCCTACGTGCACGCCCACCGATAGGGGGGGACAAACGGGTCTGTTGTCCCGGGCCCAGGGTAAGGGGGGGCCCAGAACTGGGCCCTCATTAAATTATGGAATGGAAAAAAAAAAAAAAAAAATTAAAATAGGCCTATTTGTGGAAGAAATATGTAATATTTGAGTTACATAAAGGCTTTTTATTTGTTTTCTTCCTAATTGTCCTTGAAATAGTGGTCAAGAACCCCCCCACCCCCAACACAAAAATGGTTTGGCCGCTGATCAAAATTTGATATTGTCATTTGATTTGAAGTTCAGTACGCTCAAAATGTCCGGTCAGCACAAGTCCTGTGCTCAGAAAAGGAAAGAAAAGAGAAGAAGAAAATAGAGTCCTTAGAGATTTTCTAAACAAATATTTAGAAAAAGGTGGTGACGGTGAAGTATTAGTACAGTATAAGTAGTAACGATTGCGTGAGAGCTTAACGGCTGTATTTCCAGACTTTGACATTTGATGATATATGCACAGTATTAAAGACATATATTTAGTTATTTACACTTGTTATTTACACGTGTTCTGCCGTTATCTAGGGTATTTGATGCTATCCTGTATTCCATGGAGTTGGGCCATCTCCTCCTTCTGCGCTCCGTAGCGGACAATATGACAGTAAGACAGCGCCGTTTAAACATTAAAGGGATACTTCACCGATTTAGCATTAAGTTTTGTATCAGTAGAAACACTGTAGTATTTTCGAATGACTGCGCTTCCCTCCCTCATGTCCCCCTGAGACCAGAGATCTCTGTATTGTGGGTCTGGAAAAAATCTTCCAATGACGGAAAACAAAGATTTCCGTAGCAGGCGAAGCTCACGTAGTGTGTCGAGTATTCCGTCTGTAATAAAGTGTCCTGCATATTCTCCGATCTGTACCAATGTATCCCGGTGGTACACATGTGCGGTAGTTTGAATGCACATAATTGTTGTAAAAGTTTTCTGCTGAAAAGAGGGAGCCAGTTTAGCGAAGCTTCAAGATGGCTGACACTCGTTTGGCTTCGGGTAAAGACGACAGTCCAACCCCCTATAGGCGGGTTGAAAACATGCGGAAGTAGCTCCTACTATTGGCTGTAGTCCATTGCCTCTGGGCAAAAAATATTCCAATGATGCAAAAATCGTTTTATGTCATCGGAAGATTTTTTCCAGACCCACAATACAGACATCTCTTGTCTCAGGGGGATATGAGGGAGGGAAGCACAGTCATTCAAAAATACTACCTTGTTTCTACTGATACAAAGCTTAATGCTAAATCAGTGAAGTATCCCTTTAATGTTTAATCGGCGCTGTCTCACTGTCATATTGTCCGCTACGGAGCGCAGGAGGTGGAGATGGCCCAACTCCATGGAATACAGGATAGCATCAAATACCCTAGATAACGGCAGAACACAGTGTAAATAACTAAATATATGTCTTTAATACTGTGCATATATCATCAAATGTCAAAGTCTGGAAATACAGCCGTTAAGCTCTCGCGCAATCATTACTACTAATACTGTACTAAAAAAAACCTGTTAAAAAAAACATCATGAAGAAAAGTGTGTTTGCCTATTACACTTTCGTCTTCAAATTGTATCTCGGGGTGAGGGATACCACTAGTTGATGCTGTGATTTTGGCAAGGTGTTATCAATCACTCTAATTGTTGTAAATATATAAATACTGCAGTGACCCCCGTGCGTAATGCTGCATGATGGCACTGCAGGAGTACTACGTCAATGGAAGAATCAGGAGAGAAAGTGACTTCAGGGACCATGACGATGACTGGCTAATATGCCGATTTAGATTCCCTAAAGTTGTGCTCTTGGATCTATGTACTGAATTGAGTCCAGTAGAGAGGGCAACGTACCAGAACAGTGCCATCCCGGTCCAAATACAAGTCCTCGCCACTCTGGGGGCAACCGGCTGTTTCCAAATATTATATATAATCTTCACCTTTATCACTAAGGCTTGTTTGGATATAATATATAGTTCTGTTAAATCTTATCATATAGGTCTGGTATATCGAAGCTGTCCCCGAGTGCCATAATGCCTGCCGTTTTGGACAGTATTATTAATATAGGTAGTCATACATCAGGCTTCCCTACACTGTGCGAGAACAGGCCAAAATTATAATTCAATTTGCAACATTTCCCGAGTGTCTGAGAAGTTTTTTGCTTTTTCCCTCGCCAGTCATGATGATTCGGCGTAACAAAAGAACAACTGCCAGGGTCATTAACATACTGATCAGCATTCATGAGGTGCTTTGCATTGACTATTTCTGGTTAAAAATGGGCGTGTACAGGGCGGGATAAGAGGCTGATTCACGTACGCACACTTGTGGGTAATCTGTGATTTATAAAGGGAACATTGCTTACAGGTGTATGTACGCACAGTTTTATAAATCTGAATGTTTTTTGGCATACGCCATTTTTGGCTTTTGGGCGTATGTACACTTTTAGTAAGGATCCTACGCACAGTTTTATAAATGAGACCCCTGGTTGTTATCTAATATCATATTCAGAGTGGTAATCACCTACAACTAAAATTAATGTTTAGAAATTAGATTTTCAAATATTGACAGAAACGCTAATACTTCAGATGTCGCAGTATCCCGACAAAGGCATGTCTGGGTATTTTTTCTGGTATAAGTAAAAGTTAATCTTAGAAAAGCAATGACACATTTCCAATTTTCTCTGTGGCCCAGAGAGGTGATGTGGGAGGGATTTATATAGGAGGGTGAGATTGGCTAAGAGGAAGGACCCAACAGAGGGACAAATGCTGAATGCACATGAGAGGATGACTCAGTGCTGAATGACGTGTGTGAAAATGAGGAAGATAGGGTGTGAGCCATATAGAGAGAAAATAAGAGAACAAGAGAAAGACAGAGCTGCAGAGAATAAGAGAGGCACAACCAAAAGGTGGTTTCCAAACTCTGATAAAAAGTCTTCCTCTTTTTTGCAAATAATGCTGCGTGGGAAACTGTGTGTGCGAGGAAGAGTCAGATAAGTAGCAAAGAGATAAAACACCAGAGAACAATGAAAAGATCATGCAAGATAATAAGAGAAGAGGCAGTGTCCAGTGGCTCAGTTGATGACAGGATAAGGGAGAGCAACACCTCCGTCCATTCACAAGACTTCCAGGACACAAAGGCCACTTATACAAAACACATGGTCATGAACACATCCGAACTGCACGCATCTCATATCAAGCACTCTCCTTGAATGTCTGCATGTTGCCCTTATGGGTTGGAAATAGAGGTCCTTCGTTCATGTGCGGCACTCCTGTTCTGTGTGTGTTTTGTTCTTAACGCCTTACTCCTCTTTTCTCCCTCCTCCTCCTCTCCACTCAAAAATTCAGTGGTACCAAATGCAGAACTGTGTTGTTAAAATAGAACCAGCCTCTGACAGGGATTATGAATAAGTGACAATGTCATGGATTGAAACCACACATAAAATAATGAAATGTTTCTTGTTTTTGTTTTTTTAATTGTATGCTCGTGAAAAGATGTGGCTTTCCTGTCCAGAATGATGAAAAACTTGAAGGGGGAGACACTGTAAAGTTCATATTTTGGTGTTTCTATCTCTAAAGATATTATAAAACTGACTAAATTCAATTCTAAACAATAATATATCAAGATGTGAAAGTACTGTGATGAATGGAACATCTGTGCTAGAGGCTATGAAGATTTACTTTTTTTTTTTTATTTGTGACCACTGTGTTTAACCCTTGTGTTGTCTTCCCGTCAACCTTGAAAAAAACACATTTTTTTCTACCATTTTTGTTTTTGCTCTTTCCAACATTTTAAATTGTTCAAGTTTTCTTCTACACATTTTCAGCGCTTATTTCTACGTCCCATATTTTCTGATATACAACAAAAACTGAAAACGGGTCAATTTGACCCAAAGTCAACATAAAGGTTAAATGATATATAAACTACTTCTAAGATCAGTTAGTCAAGCTTTATTTATTCATGTAGATTAACTGATATCAACATCACTCTTATAATAGAGACTATGCATACATCACAACAAGTCTTCATGTTACTGATGATATACATTTGGGGGAAAGGTTTTAACAGACCAACAAAATAATCTTGTTTAATGATAATTTGTGAAGAATGCAAATAATGTTAATAACTTCACAACATCATCACACTGATAAGTTAAGCACAAGAGCTTGTAAGCTTGTGTAAACATCAAATTACTGGGGTAACACAATGTAAGCTAGATGAGCTACTTGTAAGCTAGTTAATGCAGCAGAACATCATTTTGTGCAGTCTTTTTTTTTTTTTTTATGTGATAAGTGGTTGTCTGCCATATGACCTCATAAATGTGTAGCCGATGGCTATTGTTGAAACAATAATTTAAAAAAACGATCAAGCTTTTGGCTGGTCTTCAGTGGCAAGTACTCGGAACATTAGACATTCACATTCGGCCAACTGAAGAAGGCAGCACATTACAAATGACATGGGGGTATCTGTTTTATCACCATTGTTCTTAAGGAGGCTTCGACAGAGAATTGATTTTCTAATTTTGTAACCTAACTCCGAATACCAACGTCTGGGTTGTTTATTTTCAATTATTTGCAAATATACAATAACAGTGCCACATACACATAAATATACTATGTGCCACACAGACACAGGTCTAAAATAGTCTGTCAGAGGTACACCTAACAAAACGCTGAGTCCACATATCTACTGTATGTCCACAGGTTTCGCTAACAACTCACACAGCTACCCTGATATGGATAACAAAAATCAATGAATGACTATATGCTAACCCTAACCAACATTCTCTCATTTTCACTCTCTGACCACATTTTTACTTTACAGGTGTTCTGTATTTTGTGTTTGTGTCTTTTTATTTCTTAGATGGAGAGGTCCATACCAAGTGCTGCTAACCACGAGAACCGCCCTGAGGGTGGAATGAAAGCCAGAATGGATCTATGCCACAATTGTGTGGGAGAGATCCACACAGGGGAAACGAGGACATGAAAGATGCCAAAAAGCAGTTGTGGCCAGGCGATTCTCCTATGCAGCCATGTTTCTCCTCCTTGGCACAGGATAAAATACTCTCATCCATAGAAATGACAAAGCGAGAAGATCACCTGAACGTGAGGCCTCAGTTGATTGCAATACAGACAAGTATTCTGATCTTTTACAAACTAATCGGAGTGCTTTGACTATAGCACCTCTGAAGGACAAAACAAACCTTACTTAAGAAGACAAAGTTTGTTACTGGACATCAGAAGATTGCAACGTAAGAGACAAAGGTTTTATGAAACTGCTAGTCTGGCTATGCAAATGATGGTAGACTATGCCAGTAACAGAAGTACTACTAACTGTTGGGTACTAACTAACTGTTGGGTATATCAACAATTGCCAACTTCAACTTACTCACCAATGCTGACTCCAGTTCTTAGCAGATTGGGACATGTTTCACTGGTATGATTTGGGTAATGAGTTCAACGAAACTAACCAAGGTTGTTATTTTTCAGGTAATCACTTACCTCATTTACAAGACTCACAAAGGGAAGCAAATAATTTTATCGGAAAAAAAGGCATAGTATAGTATGTCGAAAAAAGTAACAAAATGTCATAGTATAGTATGTCAGAAAAAAGCAATAAGTGAAAGTATAGTATGTCAAAATCATAAAAAAGTCATACTATATGCAGTGTCAAAACGTGATAGTATAGCATGTTGAAAAACGCCATAAAAAAATCATACTATAACATGTCGAAAAAACCTAAAAAAGTCATACTATAGCATGTTGAAAACATTTTATTATGGATAATCAGGGCACAGAAAACACAGATGGTTAAAGGGGCGCTATGCAGTTTTGGCCATTTCTTCACTGTTTTCTTTCGCTTTTTGCTCGCAGGTTTCTCTATAGAGCTCCCCCTACAGCTTCGGAATAGATATTTGGCAGCTCCTATGTTTACTTGTGTCTGACTCCTCGCTCGATCAGTCTGCCGTTTCCTCTTTCTCTGTTCCTCCGACAATGCTTTCCTAGCTTTCTGCTTCTTTTTTGCTACCTTGTTAGCCGGTTCTTGAATGGGCGTATGCGTGCAGTGCCGTGAAGCAATTTGTTATATCGCGAGACCTGACACTGACACTATGTATAGTATGTCGAGAAAAAAAGCAACAAAAAGTCAGTATAGTATGTCGAGAAATGTCATAGTATAATAGCAATGCCATAAAAATGTCAAAAAGTCATAGTATAGTATGTCGGAAAAAAACAACAAAAAGTCAGTATAGTATGTTGAAAAAATGTCATAGGATAGTATGTACAAAAAAGCATAGAAGGCAAAATGTAGCATGTCGAAAAAAAGCAATAAAAAGTCATAGTATAGCATGTCGAAAAAATGTCAGTAGAGTATGTAGAAAAGCAACAACAAAGTCACAGTCATACTATTGTAACTCGAAAAAAATTCATAGTATAGCATGTTGGGAAAAAAAGTCGTAGTATAGTATGTTGAAAAATGTCGTAAAAAAGTCATACCATGTCGAAAGCAATAAAAAGTCATACTATAACATGTTGAAAAAGTAATAATAGTATGTTATATTATAGTTTGTCGGTAAACAAAAAGTCATAGTATATTTAAAAAAATAGTAAAAAACTCATACTCTAGTGTGTCGGAAAAAAAAGTCATTGTATGTGAAAAAAACAACCTAAAAAAGTTAAACTATAGCATGTCGAAAAAAGCAATAAAAAGTCATAGTACAGCGTGTCTAAAAATAGTGTAGTATGTCGTAAAAAAGGTCATAAAAGGCAAACTATAGCATGTCAAAAAAAGTAAAAAATGTCATAGAATAAGTATGTCGAAAAACAACAAGAAAAGTCACAGTATATTATGTCGAAAAACCCCCATATAAAAGTCATACTATAGCGTGTCGGAAAACGACATAGTATAGTATTTTGAAAAAAAGCCATAAGAAGTCATAATATAGTATGTCGAAAAAGCAATAAAAACTTATAGTATAGTTTATCGGAAAACGTCAACAAAAAAAAAAGTCGTGGTATATTATGTCAAAAAATTGTAAAAAGGTCAAACTATAGTGTGTCGAAAAATGTCATGAATGTAAAACTATAGCATGTCTAAAAAAGCAATAGTCATAGTACAGCATGTCGAAAAACATCGAAAAGAAAGTCATATAGTATGTCGAAAAAATATAAATGTCATACTATAGCATGTCTTAAAAAAAGTTATAGTATGTTGATGCTTTTTTCGACATACTATAATATAACTTTTAGCCATAGTATGTCGAAAAAAGTCATAGTATAGTGTGTCAAGAAAAGTGATAAAAAGTCATAGTATAGTATGTCGGGAAAAAAACAAAAGGTCATAGTATGTCGAAAAGAAGTCAAAATACAGTATGTTAAAAAAATGTCAAGAAAATCATAAAAAAGTCAGTATACTATGTTGTAAAAAGTAATATTATAGTGTATCGAAAAAAATCTATTGTGCAAAGATGAATGTAATAATGATTGTAAGTAAACCATTTGTATCTCAGTAAAGAATTCAGATGCTAATATGCTGAAGACATCGTGTGGTTTTCTTTTTCTTTTACCTTAGAAGTCTGCCAGAGAACTTACCCACCCCCATAAGTAGTCTTCTGTTAGGCCACAGAGACAGACCTCATTGGTGCATGTAGATTGATGTTTTCACTTCATGATCAACAAGAGGGGGAACTGTGGCAGAAATATTATTACACAAAAATGTATTTATGATTTGCACATTGTCATGGTTTGGTATTTTGAGAGACTTCAGAGTCCTTCACAATTGGTATGCTTTATGAGAAGAGTCTAAGATAAGATGACCTTGTCCTCTCATCTTAGACCGGACCAAGGGTTATGTAACATTGTTTCGCCTCCTCCATGGTGGTGTGATTATGTGTGACATGGGACATGCTGTATAAAGCAGAGCAAAGAAAACGTACCTTTTTTTTGGAGTTTTTGGAATGTCTGTCCAAGTATATGTGCTGTACAAGTTCTGCTCTGATCTGTCAGATCTGTGTTGTAATAAACTTATGTATTCAAGTAGCAAACCTGAGGCTCAACAAGTTATTCTTTTATTCAGCTAAGTGAAGATTGAAGTTTTCTACACCAGTCATGAAAAAGTCATAGTATGTCAAAAAAGTGATTTAAAAGCCATAGCATAGTATGTCGAAAAAAGTGCAACAAAGGTCAAAGTATAATATGTCAAAAAAATGTTGAAAAAGCAGTATATCGAAAAAAGTGATAAAATGTCATAGTAAAGTATGTCGAAAAAAAGTGATAAAAAGCCACAGTATAGTATGTCGAAACACGCCATAGTATAGGATTTCGAAAAAAGTGATGAAAAAGCCATAGTATAGCGTGTCGAAACAAGCCATAGTATAGTATGTCAAAAAAATCTATAAAAAAAAACATAGTATATTATGTCGAAAAAAGTGATAAAAAAGCCATAGTATAATATGTCCAAAAAAGCCATAGTATAGTATGTCAAAAAAATCGATAAAAAAAAAAACATAGTATAGTATGTCGGAAAAAGTAATAAAAAGCCATAGTATAGTATGTTGAAAAAAGTGATTAAAAAAGCCATAGTATAGTATGTTGAAAAAAGTGATAAAAAAGCCAAAGTATAGTATGTCGAAAAAAGTGATAAAAAAGCCATAGTATAGTATGTCAAAACAAGCCATAGTATAGTATGTTGAAAACAGTGATAAAAAAGCCATAGTATAGTATGTCGAAAAAAGTGATAAAAAAGCCATAGTATAGTATGTCGAAAAACAAGTGATAAAAAGTCATAGTATAGTATGTCGAAACAAGTGATAAAAAGTCACAGTATAGAATGTTGAAAAAATGCCATAGTATAGTATGTTGAAAAAAGTGATAAAAAGCCATAGTATAGTATGTCGAAACAAGCCATAATATAGTATGTCGAAACAAGTGATAAAAAGCCATAGTATAGTATGTCAAAACAAGCCATAGTATAATATGTCGAAAAAAGTGATAAAAAAGACATAGTATAGTATGTCGAAACAATCCGTATGTCGAAACAAGTGATAAAAAGTCATAGTATATTATGTCGAAAAAAGTGATAAAAAAGCCATAGTATAGTATGTAAAAAAAAAGCCATAGTATATTATGTCGAAAAAAGTGATTAAAAAGTCATAGTATAGAATGTCGAAAAAGTGAAAACAAAAAAAGCCATAGTACAGTATGTCGAAACAAGCCATAGTATAGTATGTCGAAACAAGTTATAAAAAGTCACAGTATAGTATGTTGAAAAAAGCTACAGTATAGTATGTCGAAGCAAGCCCTTTATTGAAAAAAGTGATAAAAAGTCATACTATAGTATTTAAAAAAATAATAAAAAGTCATAGTATAGTATGTCGAAAAAAGTGATGAAAAAGCCATAGTATAGTATGTAAAAAAGTGATAAAAAAGCCATAGTATAGCATGTCAAAACAAGCCATAGTATAGTACGTCGAAAAAAGTGATAAAAAGCCATACTATAGTATGTCAAAAAAATAAAAGCATAGTATAGTATGTCGAAAAAATTTGATAAAAAAGCCATAGATAATATGTCGAAAAAAGCCATAGTATAGTATGTCGAAACAAGCCGTATGTAAAAAAAGTGATAAAAGTCATAGTATAGTATGTCGAAAAAAATTGATAAAAAAGTCAAAGTATAGTATGTCTAAAAAAGCTATAGTATAGTATGTCGAAAAAAGGGATAAAAAGTCATATATAGTATGTAAAAAAATAAAAAAAGTCATAGTATAGTATGTCGAAAAAAGTGATGAAAAAGCCATAGTATAGTATGTCGAAACAAGCTATAGTATAGTATGTAAAAAAGTGATAAAAAAGCCATAGTATAGCATGTCAAAACAAGCCATAGTATAGTACGTCGAAAAAAGTGATAAAAAGCCATAGTATAGTATGTCAATAAATAATAAAAAGTCATATTATAGTATGTCGAAAAAACGTGATAAAAAAGCCATAGAATAATATGTCGAAAAAAGCCATAGTATAGTATGTCGAAACAAGCCGTATGTATAAAAAAGTGATAAAAGTCATACTATAGTATGTCGAAAAAAGGGATAAAAAGCCATACTATAGTATGTCAATAAATAATAAAAAGTCATAGTATAGTATGTCGAAAAAAGTGATAAAAAAGCCATAGTATAGTATGTCGACAAAAGCGGTACAAAAGCCATAGTATAGTATGTCGAAAAAAGTGATAAAAAGCCATAGTATAGTATGTCGAAAAAAGTGATAAAAAGTCATAGTATAGTATGTTGAAAAAAGCTATAGTATACTATGTCGAAAGAAGTGATAAAAAGCCATGGTATAGCATGTCGAAAAAAGTCATAGTATAGTATGCTGAAACAAGCCGTATGTAGAAAAAGTGATAAAAAGTCATAATATAGTATGTCGAAAAAAAACTATAGTATAGTATGTCGAAAAAAGTAATAAAAAGCCATAGTATAGTATGTCGAAAAAAGTGATAAAAAAGCCATAGTATAGTATGTCGAAAAAAGTGATAAAAAAGCCATAGTATAGTATGTCCAAAAAAGTGATAAAAGTCATAGTATAGTATGTCGAAACATGCCATAGTATAGTATGTTGAAAAAAGTGATAAAAAGCCATAGTATAGTATGTCGAAACAAGCCATAATATAGTATGTCGAAACAAGTGATAAAAAGCCATAGTAAAGTATGTCAAAACAAGCCATAGTATAGTATGTCGAAAAAAGTGATAAAAAAGACATAGTATAGTATGTTGAAACAATCCGTATGTTGAAACAAGTGATAAAAAGTCATAGTATATTATGTCGAAAAAAGTGATAAGAACGCCATAGTATAGTATGTCAAAAAATAATAAAAAGTCATAGTATAGTATACCGAAAAAAAGTGATAAAAAAGCCATAGAATAATATGTCAAAAAAAGCCATAGTATAGTATGTCGAAAAAAGTGATAATGAAGCCGTATTATAGTATGTCAAAAAAGTGATAAAAAGTCATACTATAGTATGTCGAAACAAGTGATAAAAAGTCACAGTATAGTTGAAAAAAGCCATATATAGTACGTTGAAAAAAGTGATGAAAAAGCCATGGTATAGCATGTCGAAAAATAATGAAAAGTCATAGTATATAGTATGCTGAAAAAAACTGATAAAAAAGCCATAGTATAATATGTCGATAAAAGCCATAGTATAGTATGTCGAAACAAGCCGTATGTAGAAAACAGTGATAAAAAGTCATAATATAGTATGTCGAAAAAAACGTGATATAAAAGTCAAAGTATAGTATGTCTAAAAAAGCTATAGTGTAGTATGTCGAAAAAAGTGATAAAAAAGCCATAGTATAGCATGTCAAAACAAGCCATAGTATAGTACGTCGAAAAAAGTGATAAAAAGCCATACTATAGTATGTCAAAAAATAATAAAAAGTCATAGTATAGTATGTCGAAAAAATTTGATAAAAAAGCCATAGAATAATATGTCGAAAAAAGCCATAGTATAGTATGTCGAAACAAGCCGTATGTAGAAAAAAGTGATAAAAAGTCATAATATAGTATGTCGAAAAAAACTTGATAAAAAAAGTCAAAGTATAGTATGTCTAAAAAAGCTATAGTATAGTATGTCGAAAAAAGGGATAAAAAGTCATAATATAGTATTTAAAAAAATAATAAAAAGTCATAGTATAGTATGTCGAAAAAAGTGATGAAAAAGCCATAGTATAGTATGTCGAAACAAGCTATAGTATAGTATGTAAAAAAGTGATAAAAAAGCCATAGTATAGCATGTCAAAACAAGCCATAGTATAGTACGTCGAAAAAAGTGATAAAAAGCCATACTATAGTATGTCAAAAAATAATAAAAAGTCATAGTATAGTATGTCGAAAAAATTTGATAAAAAAGCCATAGAATAATATGTCGAAAAAAGCCATAGTATAGTATGTCGAAACAAGCCGTATGTAGAAAAAAGTGATAAAAAGTCATACTATAGTATGTCGAAAAAAGGGATAAAAAAGCCATACTATAGTATGTCAATAAATAATAAAAAGTCATAGTATAGTATGTCGAAAAAATGAGATAAAAAAGCCATAGTATAGTATGTCGACAAAAGCGGTACAAAAGCCATAGTATAGTATGTCGAAAAAAGTGATAATAAAGCCATAGTATAGTATGTCGAAAAAAGTGATAAAAAGTCATAGTATAGTATGTTGAAAAAAGCTATAGTATACTATGTCGAAAGAAGTGATAAAAAGCCATGGTATAGCATGTCGAAAAAAGTCATAGTATAGTATGCTGAAACAAGCCGTATGTAGAAAAAAGTGATAAAAAGTCATAATATAGTATGTCGAAAAAAAACTATAGTATAGTATGTCGAAAAAAGTAATAAAAAGCCATAGTATAGTATGTCGAAAAAAGTGATAAAAAAGCCATAGTATAGTATGTCGAAAAAAGTGATAAAAAAGCCATAGTATAGTATGTCCAAAAAAGTGATAAAAGTCATAGTATAGTATGTCGAAACATGCCATAGTATAGTATGTTGAAAAAAGTGATAAAAAGCCATAGTATAGTATGTCGAAACAAGCCATAATATAGTATGTCGAAACAAGTGATAAAAAGCCATAGTAAAGTATGTCAAAACAAGCCATAGTATAGTATGTCGAAAAAAGTGATAAAAAAGACATAGTATAGTATGTTGAAACAATCCGTATGTTGAAACAAGTGATAAAAAGTCATAGTATATTATGTCGAAAAAAGTGATAAGAACGCCATAGTATAGTATGTCAAAAAATAATAAAAAGTCATAGTATAGTATACCGAAAAAAGTGATAAAAAAGCCATAGAATAATATGTCAAAAAAAGCCATAGTATAGTATGTCGAAAAAAGTGATAATGAAGCCGTATTATAGTATGTCAAAAAAGTGATAAAAAGTCATACTATAGTATGTCGAAACAAGTGATAAAAAGTCACAGTATAGTTGAAAAAAGCCATATATAGTACGTTGAAAAAAGTGATGAAAAAGCCATGGTATAGCATGTCGAAAAATAATGAAAAGTCATAGTATATAGTATGCTGAAAAAAACTGATAAAAAAGCCATAGTATAATATGTCGATAAAAGCCATAGTATAGTATGTCGAAAAAAGTGATAAAAAAGCCATAGTATAGTATGTCGAAAAAAGCGATACAAAAGCCATAGTATAGTATGTCGAAAAAAGTGATAAAAAAGCCATAGTATAGTATGTCGAAACAATCCGTATGACAAAACAAGTGATAAAAAGTCATAGTATATCATGTCGAAAAATAATAAAAGTCATAGTATATTATACCGAAAAAAAGTGGTAAAAAAGCCATAGAATAACATGTCAAAAAAAGCCATAGTATAGTATGTCGAAAAAAGTGATAAAAAAGCCAGAGTATAGCAAGTCAAAACAAGCCAAAGTATAGTATGTCGAAAAAAGGGATAAAAAAGCCATACTATAGTATGTCAATAAATAATAAATAGTCATAGTATAGTATGTCGAAAAAATGTGATAAAAAAGCCATAGTATAGTATGTCGAAAAAAGCGATACAAAAGCCATAGTATAGTATGTCGAAAAAAGTGATAAAAAAGCCATAGTATAGTATGTCGAAACAATCCGTATGACAAAACAAGTGATAAAAAGTCATAGTATATCATGTCGAAAAATAATAAAAGTCATAGTATATTATACCGAAAAAAAGTGGTAAAAAAGCCATAGAATAACATGTCAAAAAAAGCCATAGTATAGTATGTCGAAAAAAGTGATAAAAAAGCCAGAGTATAGCAAGTCAAAACAAGCCATAGTATAGTATGTCGAAAAAAGGGATAAAAAAGCCATACTATAGTATGTCAATAAATAATAAATAGTCATAGTATAGTATGTTGAAAAAATGTGATAAAAAAGCCATAGTATAGTATGTCGAAAAAAGCGATACAAAAGCCATAGTATAGTATGTCGAAAAAAGTGATAAAAAAGCCATAGTATAGTATGTCGAAACAATCCGTATGACAAAACAAGTGATAAAAAGTCATAGTATATCATGTTGAAAAATAATAAAAGTCATAGTATATTATACCGAAAAAAAGTGGTAAAAAAGCCATAGAATACATGTCAAAAAAGCCATAGTATAGTATGTCGAAAAAAGTGATAAAAAAGCCAGAGTATAGCAAGTCAAAACAAGCCATAGTATAGTATGTCGAAAAAGGGATAAAAAAGCCATACTATAGTATGTCAATAAATAATAAATAGTCATAGTATAGTATGTTGAAAAAATGTGATAAAAAAGCCATAGTATAGTATGTCGAAAAAAGCGATACAAAAGCCATAGTACAGTATGTCGAAAAAAGTGATAAAAAAGCCATAGTATAGTATGTCGAAACAATCCGTATGACAAAACAAGTGATAAAAAGTCATAGTATATCATGTTGAAAAATAATAAAAGTCATAGTATATTATACCGAAAAAAAGTGGTAAAAAAGCCATAGTATAGTATGTCGAAAAAAGCGATACAAAAGCCATAGTATAGTATGTCGAAAAAAGTGATAAAAAAGCCATAGTATAGTATGTCGAAACAATCCGTATGACAAAACAAGTGATAAAAAATCATAGTATATCATGTCGAAAAATAATAAAAGTCATAGTATATTATACCAAAAAAAAGTGGTATATGTTGAAAAAAGCTATAGTATAGTATGTCGAAAAAAGTGATAAAAAAGCCAGAGTATAGCAAGTCAAAACAAGCCATAGTATAGTATGTCGAAAAAAGGGATAAAAAAGCCATACTATAGTATGTCAATAAATAATAAATAGTCATAGTATAGTATGTCGAAAAAATGTGATAAAAAGCCATAGTATAGTATGTCGAAAAAAGCGATACAAAAGCCATAGTATAGTATGTCGAAAAAAGTGATAAAAAAGCCATAGTATAGTATGTCGAAACGATCCGTATGACAAAACAAGTGATAAAAAGTCATAGTATATCATGTTGAAAAATAATAAAAGTCATAGTATATTATACCGAAAAAAAGTGGTAAAAAAGCCATAGAATAACATGTCAAAAAAAGCCATAGTATAGTATGTCGAAAAAAGTGATAATGAAGCCATGGTATAGCATGTCGAAAAATAATGAAAAGTCATAGTATATGGTATGCTGAAAAAAACTGATAAAAAAGCCATAGTATAATATGTCAAAAAAAGCCATAGTATAGTATGTCAAAAAAATCGATTAAAAAAAAACATAGTATAGTATGTCACAAAAAGTAATAAAAAGCCATTGTATAGTATGTCGAAAAAAGTGATTAAAAAAGCCATAGTATAGTATGTCGAAAAAAGTGATAAAAAAGCCATAGCATAGTATGTCGAAAAAAACGTGATAAGAAACTCAAAGTATAGCATGTCAAAACAAGCCATAGTATAGTATGTCGAAAAAAGTGATAAAAAAGCCATAGTATAGTATGTCGAAAAACAAGCCATAGTATAGTATGTCGAAACAAGCCGTATGTAGAAAACAGTGATAAAAAGTCATAATATAGTATGTCGAAAAAAACGTGATATAAAAGTCAAAGTATAGTATGTCTAAAAAAGCTATAGTATAGTATGTCGAAAAAAGTGATAAAAAAGCCAGAGTATAGCATGTGAAAATAAGCCATAGTATAGTATGTCGAAAAAAGTGATAAAAAGCCATACTATAGTATGTCAGTAAATAATAAAAAAGTCATAGTATAGTATGTCGAAAAAACGTGATAAAAAAGCCATAGTATAGTATGTCGAAAAAAGCGATACAAAAGCCATAGTATAGTATGTCGAAACAAGCCATAGTATGACGAAAAAAGTGATAATAAAGCCATACTATAGTATGTCGAAAAAAGTGATAAAAAGTCATAGTATAGTATGTCGAAACAAGTGATAAAAAGTCACAGAATAGTATGTCGAAAAAAGCTATAGTATAGTATGTCGAAAAAAATGATGAAAATTCATGGTATAGCATGTCGAAACAAGTCATCGTATAGTATGCCGAAACAAGCCGTATGTAGAAAAAAGTGATAAAAATTCATAATATAGTATGTCGAAAAAAACGTGATAAGAAAGTCAAAGTATAGAATGTCAAAACAAGCTATAGTATAGTATGTCGAAAAAAGTGATAAAAAAGCCATACTATAGTATGTCAACAAATAATAAAAAGTCATAGTATATTACGTCAAAAAAATGTGATAAAAAAGCCATAGTATAGTATGTCGAAACAAAGTGATAAATAAGCCATAGTATAGTACGTCGAAAAAAGTGATCAAAAAGCCATAGAATAGTGTTGAAAAAAGCCATAGTATAGTACGTTTATTATCATATGTCGAAAAAGTGATAAAAAAGCCATAGTATAATATGTCGAAAAAAGTCATAGTATAGTATGGCGAAAAAAGTGATAAAAAGTCATAGTATAGTATGTCAAAACAAGCCATAGTATGTCGAAACAAGTAATAAAAAGTCACAATATAGCATGTCGAAAAAAGCTATAGTATAGTATGCAGAAAAAAGTGATAAAAAAAGCCATAGTATAGCATGTCGAAAAATCGTAAAAAGTCATAGTATAGTATGCCGAAAAAAAGTGATAAAAAAGCCATAGTATATAGTATGTTGAAAAAAGTGATAAAAAGTCATAGTATAGTATGTTGAAAAAAGTGATAAAAAAAAGCCATAGTATAGTATGTCGAAAAAAGTGATAAAAAAGTCATAGTATAATATGTCGAAAAATTGCTATAGTATAGTATGTCGAAAAAAGTGATAAAAAAGCCATAGTATAGTATGTTGAAACAAGCCATAGTACAGTATGTCGAAAAAAGTGATTAAAAAAGTCATAGTATAATATTTCGAAACAAGCCATAGTATAGTATGTCGAAAAATAATAAAAAGCCATAGTATAGTATGTTGAAAAAAGCCATAGTATAGTGTGTCGACAAAAGCTATAGTATAGTATGTCGAAAAAAGCTATAGTATAGTATGTCGAAAAAAGTAATAAAAAAGCCATAGTATAGCATGTCGAAAAATAATAAAAAGTCATAGTATAGTATGCCGAAAAAAGTGATCAAAAAGCCATAGAATAGTATGATGAAACAAGCCATAGTACAGTATGTCGAAAAAAGTGATAAAAAAGTCACAGTATAGTACGTCGAAAAAAGTGATCAAAAAGCCATAGAATAGTGTTGAAAAAAGCCATAGTATAGTATGTTTAGTATCATATGTCGAAAAAGTGATTAAAAAAGCCATAGTATAATATGTTGAAAAAAGTCATAGTATTGTACGTCGAAAAAAGTGATCAAAAAGCCAGAGAATAGTGTTGAAAAAAGCCATAGTATAGTATGTTTAGTATCATATGTCGAAAAAGTGATTAAAAAAGCCATAGTATAGTATGTCAAAAAAAGTAATAAAAAAGCCATAGTATAGCATGTCGAAAAAATAATAAAAAGTCATAGTATAGTATGCCGAAACAAAGTGATAAAAAAGCCATAGTATAGTACGTCGAAAAAAGTGATAAAAAAATCCGTAATAGTATGTCGAAAAAAGTGATAAAAAAGACACAGTATAGTATGTCGAAAAAATAATAAAAAGTCATAGTATAGTATGCCGAAACAAAGTGATAAATAAGCCATAGTATAGTACGTCGAAAAAAGTGATAAAAAAATCCGTAATAGTATGTCGAAAAAAGTGATAAAAAAGTCACAGTATAGTATGTCGAAAAAAGCTATACTATAGTATGTCGAAAAAAGTGATAAAAAAGCCATAGTATAGCATGTTGTAAAACAAGCCATAGTATAGTATGTCGAAACAAAGTGATAAATAAGCCATAGTATAGTACGTCGAAAAAAGTGATCAAAAAGCCATAGAATAGTGTTGAAAAAAGCCATAGTATAGTACGTTTATTATCATATGTCGAAAAAGTGATAAAAAAGCCATAGTATAATATGTCGAAAAAAGTCATAGTATAGTATGGCGAAAAAAGTGATAAAAAGTCATAGTATAGTATGTCAAAACAAGCCATAGTATGTCGAAACAAGTAATAAAAAGTCACAATATAGCATGTCGAAAAAAGCTATAGTATAGTATGCAGAAAAAAGTGATAAAAAAAGCCATAGTATAGCATGTCGAAAAATCGTAAAAAGTCATAGTATAGTATGCCGAAAAAAAGTGATAAAAAAGCCATAGTATATAGTATGTAGAAAAAAGTGATAAAAAGTCATAGTATAGTATGTTGAAAAAAGTGATAAAAAAAGCCATAGTATAGTATGTCGAAACAAGTGATAAAAAGTCACAGTATAGTATGTCGAAAAATTGCTATAGTATAGTATGTCGAAAAAAGTGATAAAAAAGCCATAGTATAGTATGTTGAAACAAGCCATAGTACAGTATGTCGAAAAAAGTGATTAAAAAAGTCATAGTATAATATTTCGAAACAAGCCATAGTATAGTATGTCGAAAAATAATAAAAAGTCATAGTATAGTATGCCGAAAAAAAGTGATAAAAAAGCCATAGTATAGTATGTTGAAAAAAGCCATAGTATAGTGTGTCGACAAAAGCTATAGTATAGTATGTCGAAAAAAGCTATAGTATAGTATGTCGAAAAAAGTAATAAAAAAGCCATAGTATAGCATGTCGAAAAATAATAAAAAGTCATAGTATAGTATGCCGAAAAAAGTGATCAAAAAGCCATAGAATAGTATGATGAAACAAGCCATAGTACAGTATGTCGAAAAAAGTGATAAAAAAGTCACAGTATAGTACGTCGAAAAAAGTGATCAAAAAGCCATAGAATAGTGTTGAAAAAAGCCATAGTATAGTATGTTTAGTATCATATGTCGAAAAAGTGATTAAAAAAGCCATAGTATAATATGTTGAAAAAAGTCATAGTATTGTACGTCGAAAAAAGTGATCAAAAAGCCAGAGAATAGTGTTGAAAAAAGCCATAGTATAGTATGTTTAGTATCATATGTCGAAAAAGTGATTAAAAAAGCCATAGTATAGTATGTCAAAAAAAGTAATAAAAAAGCCATAGTATAGCATGTCGAAAAAATAATAAAAAGTCATAGTATAGTATGCCGAAACAAAGTGATAAAAAAGCCATAGTATAGTACGTCGAAAAAAGTGATAAAAAAATCCGTAATAGTATGTCGAAAAAAGTGATAAAAAAGACACAGTATAGTATGTCGAAAAAATAATAAAAAGTCATAGTATAGTATGCCGAAACAAAGTGATGAATAAGCCATAGTATAGTACGTCGAAAAAAGTGATAAAAAAATCCGTAATAGTATGTCGAAAAAAGTGATAAAAAAGTCACAGTATAGTATGTCGAAAAAAGCTATACTATAGTATGTCGAAAAAAGTGATAAAAAAGCCATAGTATAGCATGTTGTAAAACAAGCCATAGTATAGTATGTCGAAAAAAGTGATAAAAAAAAGCCGTAATAGTATGTCGAAAAAAGTGATAAAAAAGTCACAGTATAGTACGTCGAAAAAAGTGATCAAAAAGCCATAGTATAGTATGTTGAAAAAAGTGATAAAAAAAAGCCATAGTATAGTATGTTGAAACAAGCCATAGTATAGTATGTCGACAAAAGCTATAGTATAGTTTGTCAAAAAAAGTAATAAAAAAGCCATAGTATAGCATGTCGAAAAATAATAAAAAGTCATAGTATAGTATGCCGAAAAAAAGTGATAAAAAAGCCATAGTATAGTATGTCGAAAAAAGTGATAAAAAAGCCATAATATAGTATGTCGAAAAAAGTGATAAAAAAAAGCCATAGTATAGTATGTTGAAACAAGCCATAGTATAGTATTTCGAAACAAGTGATAAAAAGTCACAGTATAGTATGTCGAAAAAAGCTATACTATATTATGTCGAAAAAAGTGATTAAAAAGCCATAGTATAGCATGTTGTAAAACAAGCCATAGTATAGTATGTCGAAAAAAGTGATAAAAAAAGCCGTAATAGTATGTCGAAAAAAGTGATAAAAAAGTCACAGTATAGTACGTCGAAAAAAGTGATCAAAAAGCCATAGAATAGTGTTGAAAAAAGCCATAGTATAGTATGTTTAGTATCATATGTCGAAAAAGTGATAAAAAAGCTATAGTACAGCATGTTGTAAAACAAGCCATAGTATAGTATGTCGAAAAAAGTGATAAAAAAAAGCCATAGTATAGTATGTCGAAAAAAGTGATAAAAAAGTCATAGTATAATATTTCGAAACAAGCCATAGTATAGTATGTCGAAACAAGTGATAAAAAGCCATAGTATAGCATGTCGAAAAATAATAAAAAGTCATAGTATAGTATGCTGAAAAAAAGTGATAAAAAAGCCATAGTATAGTATGTTGAAAAAAGCCATAGTATAGTATGTCGACAAAAGCTGTAGTATAGTATGTCGAAAAAAGTAATAAAAAAGCCATAGTATAGCATGTCGAAAAATAATAAAAAGTTATAGTATAGTATGCCGAAAAAAAGTGATAAAAAAGCCATAGTATAGTATGTCGACAAAAGTGATAAAAAAAATCCATAGTATAGCATGTCAAAAAATAATAAAAAAATCATAGTATAGTATGCCGACAAAAAGTGATAAAAAAGCCATAGTATAGTATGTCGAAAAAAGTGATAAAAAAGCCATAATATAGTATGTCGAAAAAAGTGATAAAAAAAAGCCATAGTATAGTATGTTGAAACAAGCCATAGTATAGTATTTCGAAACAAGTGATAAAAAGTCACAGTATAGTATGTCAAAAAAAGCTATACTATATTATGTCGAAAAAAGTGATTAAAAAGCCATAGTATAGCATGTTGTAAAACAAGCCATAGTATAGTATGTCGAAAAAAGTGATAAAAAAAGCCGTAATAGTATGTCGAAAAAAGTGATAAAAAAGTCACAGTATAGTACGTCGAAAAAAGTGATCAAAAAGCCATAGAATAGTGTTGAAAAAAAGCAATAGTATAGTATGTTTAGTATCATATGTCGAAAAAGTGATAAAAAAGCTATAGTACAGCATATTGTAAAACAAGCCATAGTATAGTATGTCGAAAAAAGTGATAAAAAAAAGCCATAGTATAGTATGTCGAAAAAGTGATAAAAAAGTCATAGTATAATATTTCGAAACAAGCCATAGTACAGTATGTCGAAACAAGTGATAAAAAGCCATAGTATAGCATGTCGAAAAATAATAAAAAGTCATAGTATAGTATGCTTAAAAAAAGTGATAAAAAAGCCATGGTATAGTATGTTGAAAAAAGCCATAGTATAGTATGTCGACAAAAGCTGTAGTATAGTATGTCGAAAAAAGTAATAAAAAAAAGCCATAGTATAGTATGTCGAAAAAAGTGATAAAAAAGTCATAGTATAATATTTCGAAACAAGCCATAGTATAGTATGTCAAAACAAGTGATAAAAAGCCATAGTATAGCATGTCGAAAAATAATAAAATGTCATAGTATAGTATGCTGAAAAAAAGTGATAAAAAAGCCATAGTATAGTATGTTGAAAAAAGCCATAGTATAGTATGTCGACAAAAGCTGTAGTATAGTATGTCGAAAAAAGTAATAAAAAAGCCATAGTATAGCATGTCGAAAAATAATAAAAAGTTATAGTATAGTATGCCGAAAAAAAGTGATAAAAAAGCCATAGTATAGTATGTCGACAAAAGTGATAAAAAAAATCCATAGTATAGCATGTCAAAAAATAATAAAAAGTCATAGTATAGTATGCCAAAAAAAAGTGATAAAAAAGCCATAGTATAGTATGTCGAAAAAAGTGATAAAAAAGCCATAATATAGTATGTCGAAAAAAGTGATAAAAAAAAGCCATAGTATAGTATGTTGAAACAAGCCATAGTATAGTATTTCGAAACAAGTGATAAAAAGTCACAGTATAGTATGTCGAAAAAAGCTATACTATATTATGTCGACAAAAGTGATTAAAAAGCCATAGTATAGCATGTTGTAAAACAAGCCATAGTATAGTATGTCGAAAAAAGTGATAAAAAAAGCCGTAATAGTATGTCGAAAAAAGTGATAAAAAAGTCACAGTATAGTACGTCGAAAAAAGTGATCAAAAAGCCATAGAATAGTGTTGAAAAAAAGCCATAGTATAGTAGTTTAGTACATATGTCGAAAAAGTGATAAAAAAGCTATAGTACAGCTGTTGTAAAACAGCCATAGTATGTATGTCGAAAAAAGTGATAAAAAAGTCACAGTATAGTACGTCGAAAAAAGTGATAAAAAAGTCATAGTATAATATTTCGAAACAAGCCATAGTATAGTATGTCGAAACAAGTGATAAAAAGCCATAGTATAGCATGTCGAAAAATAATAAAAAGTCATAGTATAGTATGCTTAAAAAAAGTGATAAAAAAGCCATAGTATAGTATGTTGAAAAAAGCCATAGTATAGTATGTCGACAAAAGCTGTAGTATAGTATGTCGAAAAAAGTAATAAAAAAGCCATAGTATAGCATGTCGAAAAATAATAAAAAGTTATAGTATAGTATGCCGAAAAAAAGTGATAAAAAAGCCATAGTATAGTATGTCGACAAAAGTGATAAAAAAAATCCATAGTATAGCATGTCAAAAAATAATAAAAAGCCATAGTATAGTATGCCGAAAAAAAGTGATAAAAAAGCCATAGTATAGTATGTCGAAAAAATTGATAAAAAAAAGCCATAATATACTATGTTGAAACAAGCCATAGAATAGTATTTCGAAACAAGTGATAAAAAGTCACAGTATAGTATGTCGAAAAAAGCTATACTATAGTATGTCGAAAAAAGTGATAAAAAAGTCACAGTATAGTACGTCGAAAAAAGTGATCAAAAAGCCATAGAATAGTGTTGAAAAAAGCCATAGTATAGTATGTTTAGTATCATATGTCGAAAAAGTGATAAAAAAGCTATAGTACAGCATGTTGTAAAACAAGCCATAGTATAGTATGTCGAAAAAAGTGATAAAAAAAACCATAGTATATAGTATGTCGAAACAAGCCATATTAAAGTATGTCGAAAAAAGTGACAAAAAAGCCATAGCATAGTATGTCGAAACAAGCCGTATGTCAAAACAAGTGAAAAAAAGTCATAGAATAGTATGTCGAAAACAACGTAATGAAAAAGCCATAGTATAGCATGTCGAAACAAGGCACAGTATATTATGGCGAAAAAAGTGATAAAAAAGCCAAAGTATAGTATGTCAATAAATAATAAAAAGTCATAGTATAGTTTGCCGAAAGAAAGTGATAAAAAAGCCATAGTATCATTTGTTGAAAAATGTCATAGTATAGTATGTCGAATAAAGCGATAAAAAAGCTATAGTATAGTATGTCCAAACAAGCCATAGTATAGTATGCCGAAACAAGCCGTATGTAGAAAAAAGATATTTTGAAAAAAGTTATAATAAAGCCGTAGTATAGTATGTTGAAAAAAGTGATAGAAAGTCATAGTATAGAATGTCGAAAAAGATGACTAAAAAAAAGCCATAGTATAGTATTTCGAAACAAGCTATAGTATAGTATGTCGAAAACAGTGATAAAAAAGCCATAGTATATTATGTCGAAACAAGCCATAGTATAGTATGTCGAAACAAGTGATAATAAGTCACAGTATAGTATGTCGAAAAAAGTAATAAAAAGTCATAGTATAGTATGTCGAAAACAGTGATAAAAAAGCCATAGTATATTATGTCGAAACAAGCCATAGTATAGTATGTCGAAACAAGTGATAATAAGTCACAGTATAGTATGTCGAAAAAAGTAATAAAAAGTCATAGTATAGTATGTCGAAAAAAGTAAAAAAAAGTCATAGTATAGTATGTCGAAAAAAGTGATTAAAAAAAGCCGTAGTATAGTATGTCGAAACAAGCCATAGTATAATATGTCGAAAAAAGTGATAAAAAAGCCAGAGTTTTATGTAAACTAAGGGTTACATAACATTGTTTTGCCTCCTCTATGTTTGGGTGATTATGTGTGACATGGGACATACTGTATAAAGTGGAGCGAATACAATGTAACCAAGTTTTTGGTATGTCTGTCCAAGTATATGTTCCATATACCAAGTTGTGCTCTGATCTGTCAGATCTGTGTTGTACTAAACATATATATTCAAGTAGGAAAACTGAAGCTCAACGAGTTTTTTTTTTTATTCAGCTAAGTGAAGATTGACTGAAGTGCAAGTTTCCACACCAACACCAACAATTCATAATATAAATAGTATGCCATAAGAATGCCAGTCATAGTATAGTATGTCGTAAAAAAGTCATAAATGTCATAGTATAGCATGTAGAAAACAGTTATAAAAACGTCATACTATAGCATGTTGAGAAAAGTCACATTACAATGTCAAAAATGTCATAGTATTGTATTTTATAAAAAATGTCTTAGTATAGTATGCCATAAAAAGTCATAGTATAGCATGTCGAAAAAAGTCAAAACATTACATACATATATATATATATATATATATATATATATATATATATATATATATATATATTTTTTAGTAGGGTTGTCAAACGATTACATTTTCTTAATCACGATTAAACGTTGAATTTCTATAGTTAATCGCGATTAATCGCATGTTTTATCACATGATTAAAATTCAATTATTTTGTATTTCAGAAATGTTTTTAAGTATATATTAACAATGGAAAGCAATTCTTACCAGTGTATCTTGATAGGGAATCAAATGAATACAAAGAAAGTGACTTTATGAACTTGATTTTAAGATTTGTATTTGCTTATTATATATTTAATCTAGTCACACATTTGAATTTAACAACAACTTTGAATGCACCACAAGGCTGTAAATGACCAGTTTCATTGAACGCACCGTCTGTGTTTTTCCGACAACAGCAGCTGCAGATTGTTACATCCCGGTGTCGGAGACCTCTACAGTGAAATAGAAACACACTTTACACCGTTTAGCGTTAGCTGTCAGCATTGTAACCATGTTTAATCCAGCTACTAGCTAGCGGTAGGCTAACGTTAGCTGCTGTCGAGTATAGTGTTAACTAGCGTCATGTGCAGCAATGTTTCTGTTTCCTGTAACGTCCGTTTTCAGAGCATCAGAGATAAGTGCAGGCATATCAGTGGCACCGGAATGAGGCACCGAAATCCACGTTGCTATTCCTGCAGCAGCAGGATGTGTTACGAGAAGTACGGCAAAATAGTAGCCTGTTAGGCACGACGCAAAGCCGAGTGAAGTGAAAATAAATTAATAAATGGCAGCATGCGATTAATCCGATTAAAAAAAATTAACGCATTATGCTCGACTCTTAATTGCATCGCGAATAACGCGTTAATGCTGACAGCCCTAATATTTAGTATAGTATGTTAAACATAAATAAGTTATACCATATAATGTAGAGAAAATGTCATAGTAAAGTATGTGGAAAAATGTCATAGTATAGTATGCCATAAAAAAATTCATAGTATAGTATGTCAAACAAAAGCATAGTATAGTATGTATAGTATAAATGTCATAATAATTGCATGCTTTAAAAAGTCATTAAAAAAGTAGTAATTATAGTACATAGATCCTTAAAAGTGCGGGCCTTCAACGTGACACAAAATGCATTCATTATTTTTTTAATTATCCACAGGCCTTTTAAATACTTTCACCTTCAATAGCTCACATTTAATACACTATTTGACTACTGCGTCAAACTGAGCCACCCTAACAGGCATCTGTCAGGTTAGGAATGACAACTTCCCAGCAAGTACAAGTTTTCCACATCAGCTTGTTTCTCTGGTTAAAGTGTGGAAAATTGTATCTGTAACCAATTTGGAACATACTTCCGATTAATGATGCCTGAAATGAGTGACAGTGGGCTTTAGTTGCTCAATGTTGCCTGTGCTTGTGCCTTTCAGTGTGTGCGTCTGACTGATACTCTGAGAAATGGAAATTGTATTACAGAAGACAGTTTCCCTTCTCTGGGCAACCTAAAGACAATTTATTTTTCTACTCCCAAAGCTTCCCTCTCTTATTCCTTAACTTTCTCTGTCCTGTTTTTTTCTTATTTCTTCCAAGTAAAGAAAGATCTCAATGTTATCACAGATACGACTTAAACAGGAGTGTGAAAATGAGAGAGAGACTTCAAGTGTAAGAAAAAATGAGGGAGCCTAACGTAATGTATTTTTTTGCTATGACTAATTTGATTCATTTTCAGCTATGTCAATGCTGTGTGAGTATGTCTGAAAACGGAGTAGTCATTATTTCTCAATATTTGTTTTAGAAAAAGACACCCACTAGAAACAACAGACTCATTAAACTTCTTTTATCATAATCATAGTCATAAACCATGTGCATCTTTTGTGTGTTATATGTATTATTTGCGTTGATTGACTCTGGGACAAATATTATTTAAATACAGATGGCAGACCGTAAAAAATTGGTTTAATCAATCTTAAATTTCAGTATGCAAGAATGACAAACTCCAGGCCTCCCACTGCTGATATGTACAATGTGTGACAGTCACCCACGCCTTCCTTGTTGTGCTGGCAAAATGGTGGCAGAATTCAATTAATCAAATGTGTCATTGTCTGCGAAGGCTGTTTACACAATCTGCCAGTGCCAACAAATTTCCTTCTGCTAATCCTGGCAACACAGCATACTGATACAACTGATACTGAGTGAGTGAGTGAGTGAGTGAGTGAGTGAGTGAGTGCGTGCGTGCGTGCGTCTGTCTGTCTGTCTGTCTGTCTGTCTTGACTGACAAAAGGGCATAAAAGGTCATCATGAATCAAACTACATTTACACTAAATTACATCCAGGGTTTGATATGAAGTTTTTTCCTCACCAGCCACTGCGGATAGTGGTTTTCCAAAGTTACTTGCCACTCAGCATTTTCGCTTACCGCAATTATGTTGTTTGGAAATTAGGTTTTACTTGATTAAAGTTGACTGATGACCTGCAGTGATGTATGACCAACGTTGGCTGCAGCTAGGTAGCTAGCTCAGTGTGTTTAGCTACCAGTGTTTTCAGGTAAGCTAGCTTGCCACTTGGTCCTTTCAATTTCCACTGTTTTTTACACCTTCACACTCTGGACATTATAATAGCATAAGATAAATTGGAAATGAATGAGGAAAAGATGAATTATTAAATACATGTGAATTGCATGCTAACACACAAAAAATATCAATATAAGTAATGCTTTACATTCCTTTGAACACTACATTTGAATTATTTAATAATATTACTTTTATATTTTTGACTCATCTGATTACCTTTTGCCAGTTTGGGGGTTCCATAATTAAGTCCTTATAATAGTGTGCATAATGATGTGTGTGTAAGTTTGAAGTCCATGTAAGGTGCACATGTATAAAATGTTGGGTGCAAGTGTGTAGCGTGTGTATATCACACCATTCATTCACATTTACATACCTCTTTCCCTCACTGTCGATGTATCTCTGACTTTTACTTTAACCCTTCTCTTGGCCTACTCCATTGCCTACCCCTCTCTCTCTCTCTCTCTCTCTCTCTCTCGCCCTCTCTGTAGCGCCCCCTCTGTTGTGAATGGCTCAGATGGTAGATGACAATGTGGATTCCCAAAGCTACAAGCATTGTGTGTGTGTGTGTGTGTGGGTGTGTGTGTGTGTGGTTGTGTGTGTGTGTGTGTGTGTGTGTGTGTGTGTGTGTGTGTGTGTGGTGTGTGTGTGTGTGTGTGTGTGTGTGTGTGTGTGTGTGTGTGTGTGTGTGTATGTGTGTGTGTGCAAAGGTCAGTCATGTCCCTGTGGCTCCTGAGCACTAACACTAAGGAAGAATTCACTTTTCCATTCAGAATCCAAAGTCAGCTGAAGTCAGTAAAAATAAATAGTACTATTAATATTCTATATTAATTAATCTATATTAAAATCAATTGACATGTTTACCTCTGTGATGAATGACTTTGAGACAGACTGCAGCCTGAAATGAGCAACAGCAGAGCTTTTAGTAGGTGGACAATTTAAAGGAGATACTCTACTACTGCTGCACTTCAAGTCCTTGCTTAATGATTACTTGATGAAATGTCAATAGGGATATCTACAAGTACTGACTTCATACTTATCCATTAGATATGCTATAACCAGGATGACTGAGAATCCTTATGGGGACTTTTATGTATGCAACAAACACACACTTCCCTTCATCTGTGAAGAATATTAAATGAAACACATTGATAAGACATTTTATGTATATAGCCCAATATCACAAATTACAAATCAGTACAGCATATGACATCCATTTGACCACCATATTTCGACCCTCGCTTTGGAAAAGGAAGAACTTTCCAAACGAAAAATGGAAGAAACCTCAGGAAGAGCAATAGACAGACGTGCAAAAGATGTATGTACAGAATAGACCAATATAATACAATTACAATACAGACACTCCATCTAACAAAATGATACATAGAATGTTAACATATATATATCCGACTGACTGTGAAAGCTAATTTTCTGTTGTCAGTTTGTGAGTAAATATGGAGCCATAAACGGTGGCATTGCTGCACTTCGCTGATAGTAGTGTATTTACATAGCAAGATACTGCTAGTCTTTTTACCTATTTGCAATTCCCAACTTCAAACCTTTATCTGTAACACTTTGCTCTCTGAGAAAGAGATAGAGAGATACAGATATGTAATATGATAGGAATGGCTGAAAATTGAAAACGAATGGGGCGTAAGGAAAAAGAATATAGGAGTCATGCAGGTGACAGAAATAGTTCAGTCAAAAGGAAATTATAAAACAGCCTAAGAAAACTACAGTATACCATTTGGTCATTTTACAACATTAGGCTACTGCATTTTGTTGAGAAAAGCTGCTGTATATTTTGGTATTATGCAATAATCTCACCATGCACTTCAAGACCTTTCTGGGATGGATTTAAGAAAACTATTCAAATATGTCCTGACTTCCTTCCTCTTATGATAGTGCTTTGCTAAATTAAAATGAGTCAATGCCAGTGTACTTTGGGATTACGACGGCACCTAATTACCCAAATCTGTATGTGTTTAGGTTAAGAGATTGCATTAGATGTGCTCTAACATTAACATAACTTAAAAGTACATTAAAAACACTGCTTTTCTCAATTTGGTTAACTTTGTTTTGTTGTGGTTGTGCTTTTTAGATTAAATTGTTCTAATTGTTCGTATGTATGCACGTTTATATACTTTATTAGTTTAGTTAGTTAGTATTTGCTTTTCTGTAAAGCGCACTGTATTTCCCTTGGAATAAAATGTGTTGTATTTCCTGGGTACATAAGACACTTTAAGTGCCTAATATATTGGATACATACTGTATACATACTGTATACACATATTTATTATTATCATTTTTTTAACGCATAAAATGAACTGACAGATTACATTTCATTGAAAATGTGTTTTTATAGGATTTTGTGTGACAAATATATAAATTGATTGATATTCATTTTCCAATTCAAAGTTCTGCTAAGGGAAGTTATGTGGTTTCTCTCAAATACTGTATATAAGGTGGCTATCAAGATATGGCAGACATACGCTGAAAATGAAGGGTTAAGAAACTCAGCGGGAGAGTGCGAGCTGGCGAGGGAAAGGGTGATAGAATATTGCAGAGTATGAAAGAGCAGAAAAGACAAGAAAGGGAAATAGCAATGCAAACAAAGAAAGAAAGACAGCTGCAATTAAAAACTAAATGACACAAAAATATTGAGAAAAGATAAAACAATAAGAGAATGACAATGAAAGAAAATGATACATTGAGGCTGACAAGAGACAGAGTGTGAGTGGGAGGTAGACTACATGGGAAAAGAAAACAAGGGAACAGTAAACATGTAAACTATTGAGAAACGCTATACATTCCTTTGGGCTAATCAATAAAATATGTAAATGTGGTTATTGTTACAGGTTGCAAAAGATAGATGTGGGAAGTACAAATAAAGAGTATAAGGAGTCAGGTAGGAGGGGATAAGGGGAATAGTAACCAGTGTGGTTATGATGTGAGGGATGTCTACCCATCACGGTTGGCTGGTGAAGGGTATTGATGCTCACACACTCTCAATTTCTGCAGCTTGCAGAGGGGGACACAATCTTGTCATGTGCCAACAAATTGCATGTTGGTGCTAAAGCATATGGACTGCTAATGCCATCCCTTGCTCCAGGAAATAATATTATCGAGAGGGGGAGTAAAAAGAGAAAGGTTGAGATAAGGGAAGGGTTGGAAAGGCGAATGAAAAGGAGAGAGCAGGAGGAGACGAGAAAGAGTGTGAGGGGTGAGAGGTACGGCTGTTGGAAAGAGAGAGAGCGAGAAGAAGAAGACGGGGGTAGAAAGAGATACAGGTGAGGGAAGGGGAGATAAGAGAGGGAGGGAGCGAGGGAGAGAGATGAGTAGAGCTGTGACAGTATGTTGAATTATGAATGTGTTGGAAGCGAAGCATGGTCTCATACTCCAAGCTCACTCTGACTGCAGTGTGGGTGGTTCATTGATGCATAGCATGCAACACACGCACGCACACACACACACACACACACACACACACACACACACACACACACACACACACGTGATAAAACTACTACCAAGCAGTAAAATTGTTCCACAATAGTGCAGAGTAAATGGTGATCATCTTATGAAAGGTCCCCACAAGCTAAAGTTACTACTCATTGAAGTTAGGGTGGTTAAATTCATAGGTTAATGTGAGTCAATTTTAGGATAAGGTATGTGACTGGATGTCCCAGTTTATGAAATGAATAATGTTGCAATTTTATTTTTTCCAGTGTTTACACAAGACTGTACTAACTGCAGTATTGGTCATTTGTTCAAAGACTTAACACAACTATCCTGACAAGTCACCTATTGTACTGTAGTTGTGAGAGTAGTTACTAACCCCTCTTAGTAGAAAAACAAGCAGCGTGATGTTGCTATACTGTCAACAAATGTCTCCTGGAGGCACTCAGGGTGAATAGTCTTGGGTCGTGTGACTTGGACACAGAAAACCACGATTCATGTCCTGTCTCATACAAACAGCCCCATTGGTTTATTTTAACTGTAATACTGATTTCTTCTTTTATTTTTGTCACGGGGAAAATAGCGAGGCTTGGACCCAAATGCAGAGTTCAGACTTTATTATCAAAAACTACAACAAAAAGCGTCCAGAAGAAGGCAGAGCAAAACTTACAACAAAAAGTAATTCCAAAAAGCAAGCAGGCCAGGAAGCAAAACCACAGGAGCACAACACAAACAGACACAACAGTACATTACACCACAATCCAAGACAACGATCTGACAAGACACAAAGAAAACACAAAGACTAAATACACAGGGTAACGAGGTTAAACAAGGGACAAGGGATACAAGGGCTAGGAACAGGTGTAACACATCAGGGCGGGGCAGACAGTCATACAGGAGAGAAAATACAAGACAGGAAGTAAAATGAGACATGACTAGGGAGAAAACAGAATACTACAAAATAAAACAGGAAACATTGCAATAGACACTCACAATCGTGACAATTTCTTAACCATGATGAAAATATTCCCCTTATTTTAAACAATTCGTTTGACAAAAAAAAAACACTGATCCACCCGCCGAGCATCAACACACTGACTTAGTATTTCTCCCTTTTGTGTTTGCAAGTTTCACAATGTAAAAGTGTTTCTGTTTGTTACTGTATGGAGCCCATTTACACTTCAAGACACTATGCATTTTATGGAAAGCATGTAAAAGCAATCTTTCTGACATTGTTTATCAGAGAAAACAACAGAATTAGCTGGTTCTTTATTCACTCATTCTGACTAAATATTTTAGGCAGTAGGTGTACTAACAAGAGATGTAACTCCAGGAGTGTCTATACCTACACAGTACTGCAATCACTTACTGAACTATTCCGCCTGAAAAGAAAAGAATGAACTGCCTCATCAGCTTTTTTTTTTTTTTTTTTAAATTTCATTGGGCATTTTTGAATGTATGTGCTTTTATATTTGGTTACTTTCAGTAAACAGTGTTTTAGACTAACTCCAGAGAAATTTTAACATCCTGGAAGAATGCCATTAAAAAGTGCAACAGCTTTATTTGCAACCACTTACACAGATATCTTACATAAACCCTGTAAATACACAAGATGCTGAGAATTCAAAGACACTGTGACACACACTAAGATGCATGTATATGTTTGCATATGCAAAGTGCCTCTCAATATTCCCTTTAAATGACATTATTTCTACTTTGAAGTTCATTATTCATTGGGCTTTATGCCACTTTGAGAAGTGCAGAACACCTCAACTATTTGAACTCCTGCATCGGATGAATATGAGTCAGCCGTAATGGTATGTAGGATGGCGTGATGAAGATTATATACACAACATTGGCTTTTACATTTTAGCCTAAGCTATTCCTCTTTCAGGAAGTCTGTTATGGTGTAATGGATTTTTCCTCAGCTTTGGTAGAGAACAGAGGAGATGGAGGAAGGAGGAGAGAGAAGAAGAAATAGTCGCACAAGATGAAGTGGAAGATGAAAGGACAGAGATGGAGAAAGAGATAGACTGAGATAGAAAGAAAAGACAGAGAGATAAACAAGTGTCAGTAAAGATTGACAAGATAGAAGAGGATGGGCAAAAGAGGAAATGGTGAAAGGGACAGTGATGAAGGGACAATGAAATAAAGTGATTAAAGTGGCTAGTGGCTAAAAGTGGCTAAAAAAGAAAGACAGAGGAAGATTAGAGGAATTTAAATTGATATATGAAGGAAGAGAGAAAGTGTAACAAGGACAGAGCAAGAAATTGAGAAGCGAGTGTGGTGTCTTAAATAGTAATGCTGTGATGCTGTATGAAGAGGAATCCGCCGACACTGTTCTTAATTATAAAAAGGTTTATTACAAGCAAAGATTCAGCATCAATTTTACAAACTCCTGCAGAGAGCTTGGAGAACGACCAACCCAAATTCTTCCAAAAAGTCGTTCTGCCTTTTCTTTGTGTGAACAACGTATATATTCCATGCATACATTAACATAGGACGTGATATGTGTGAGTATATGATTCGACCACAGAACTGGCCAATCAAGGCCTGTTATCTGGCACAACTCCAAAAAAGGTATCTTCTGTCTTGGGGGGACCTCTACTCATGTTAACAATTTCCAGATGTTCTCAGTGAATGTAGAGTAAAGTTCATGCATCCTCCTTATACCAACTCTTAAGTCAAAGTGTATAGAATGTTATAGGTTGTCAATATACCACACGAGCAACAGTGTTCCGATGGAGAGGTCAAAAGTGGAATAAGGTGTCTGAATATAGCCCAGATAATGGGAAGAAAAGTTAGACAGGAAAACAGAGGAGGAGCCACAGACACAATTTTATGTTTTTGCTGACTTTGTAACTAAAATAGGAACATATTATGATGAATGCTGAGCAAAAGCACACAAACTGCCAGTATGTAAAGTGACAGACATAGAAAGCTAGCTGCATACATAAGCCTATAAACATACAACCCACTCTGAAAAAAAACTCTGAAACACACACACACACACACACACACACACACACACACACACACACACACACACACACACACACACACACACACACACACACACACACACACACACACACACACACACACACACACACACACACACACACACACACGTGAAGACTACAGCAGGATGGCTTCTCTGCAGTGTCTCCAGAGCAGAACAGCGAGTACAGTGTAATTAGGTCTGGCTTAGTCAGGAGTTTTATTGGAGGCTGGGGAATTGTCTGGAGCAAAAACCATAACTTTTTACAGAATACCATTCGGGGGGAAGGGGAAGCATCACGGCTTATATTGTCCATAAGGAAAGCAAGTGTGTGAGTTCTCTAATGCAAGGAAGCATACTGTAACACGCACCTAAACTGATTTCAGAGTGAAATGCAAATAGCAGACACAGGCAGTTACATGTATTTTTAGATTTCAGGAGATTAGGAAAATAGCAGCACACTCATAACAGCGTATTGTGTGTACTTTTAGTTATACTTTTTCAAGCAGCAAAATGTCTTTGTGAGGTCATTTTCTATCAGATCAGGTTTTATCAAACTTGTTAGCAAAATACTAAAAAGACTAAGACTTCTACAGCCATGCTAGCAGCTCTATGAGGCTTTACTGAGAACTAAATGCTAATGTCAGCATGCTAAAATGATCTCAGTTAAGTGTTGCCTTGCTTAGTGTTACATTTCATCCTGAGGGGGACATGAATGCGAGTACCACATTTCAGTCCATCCAAATGTTGTCAGCATTTCACTCAAAACCACACGTGTTAACCTCATGGTACAGAGTAAAGCTCAGGGGATCACCGAAGTCAGTAGGAATCACCCTCTGGGGACCATGAATGTCTATCCAAAATGTATTAGTGAACCATTGATATTTCCGTCTAGACCAAAGTGGTGGACCAACAGACCAACATTGCCATCCTTAAAGCTGTGCCACTGGCGTGGCTCAAAAAGTGTCTGTTAATTAAAAGGTAACAACCGTTTTTTCAACCTGGACCTTTGTTTGTTTGTTTTTGTGTGTAAGTGATAACAACAACAATCTTTGAAATTGGTCCAGGATTAAGCGCGAACGCTGTAACCGGCAGCCACAGACCGGGCTGCAATGTAACCCTATGGGGCAAATGTTCAGCATGAGTTTGGTCCACTAAAAGTGCTGTTTATGCCACTAAAAAGGCTCAGATTATTATTCTAAGTGACTGACAACATTGTGGAAAGGATCCCTACAGCGATAGACCTTTTTAAAACCTCTTTGAGATCTTTCAGTTTAACCAGAAACAGCTCTGAGGTCGAAAGCGCTAAACCCACCAGACTCCATTTTTAAAAACAATACTTTTAGCGTGTATAGAGCACGCTAAAAGGATAGAAACATGTAAATCGATAAACTATGTGTTTATTTCAACCAAAACTAGAGTTGTGATGGTTGGAAAAGTGGAAAGACGACCCAAAACAGCTTTTCATAGTTTTATTTTGTTTCTGTCGACTTTGAATAATAATAATAACATAAAATATATAATGTTGTCAGACACTAAGAATATTAATCTGAACCTGTCAGTGGCAAAACGAGCACTTTTGTGAATGTAGATACAAGCTGCACAATTGCCCTATTAACTTACATTGTAGCTTGTTTCGCCGCTGCTGACTGCAGTGATCTCACTGGACCAATGTCAAAGATTGTTGTTCCCATCAGTCACTTAGACACAAACCCATAGGAAAATAGGGTCCAGGTTGAAAAAGTTAAATAATCATGATTACAGCTTCACTACAGAGGTCATGAAATAACCTGTCTGTCTGTATAGAAGACTTGAAAATACAGAGACCTGACACTGCAAAGAAAAAGCCATAACCTTACATTTTTTTAGCGCACAGCAGGAGGCATCAAATGGCAAACTCAGGTCAGGCAGGTGAGCACATATCTTTGAGGTAAAAGGACTTTCTTGGCCCGAGTGAAACATAAAGCACTTTCTCCCAGGCGGTTCACTGCATCAAACAAACTTCACCAGTCATCCACACTGTCCAGTGACTTATGAATTTGCTTCATCATTTCTATGATTTATTTGCAGGTACAGTGAGAGACTGTTTTTTTGTGGTTATTTAATTTCTCTGATAATAATGATGTCATTATAGCTGGATTCTGTTTGATGTATCTTGCCATCTCTAGGTCGCGGATCATGCCTCTTTAGTAGACTACTCTCCCTTAACACCTGGCTCCAGCTCACATGCAGCATTCACAAGATAGGTTTTATTGACAACTTCAATCTGTTTTGGGAACGTGGCTCCCTGTTCAGCAGGGATGGGATTCATCCCAATACACGCGGAAGCCAGATGCTACGTGGAAATTTGCACCACGCCCTGCATACCCAGACCTCTGATTGACTGTTTACATCCTGTAAACACTCCCACAAGCACACTGACCAGACACACTCTCCCAAAGTCAATAATCAGAGATACAGCGCTACACGCCCCTCTGTGCTCCCTTCAGAGCAATCACCCATTCATAATCCCATAACCACCGTGTCTGTCCCCCGACTGAGACCGTTTAAACCAAACGCTAACAAAAGAGGTGCTATACTAAACAACCTAATTGGAATTAAAACAACCACTGCAACGATAGAACAGAATAGGAAAATCAAATGTGGACTATTAAATATTAGATCTCTGTCATCGAAAGCATTATTGGTAAACGAATTGATATCAGATAACCACATTGATTTATTCTGTCTCACCGAAACCTGGCTGGGCCATGACGAATATGTTAGTTTAAACGAAGCCACTCCTCCCAGTTATAATAATACCCAAATTCCACAAGGCTCAGGCCGAGGAGGGGGAGTTGCAGCCATATTTGACTCGAGCCTGTTAATTAATCCTAAACCTAAACTAAATTATAACTCATTTGAAAGCCTTGTTCTTAATCTTCAACACCCAACATGGAAAACAGTACAGCCAATTATATTTGTTTTTGTTTACCGAGCACCAGGTCCATATTCTGAGTTTTTATCTGAATTCTCAGAGTTTTTATCATGCGTAGTCCTTCAATCAGACAAAGTACTTATTGTAGGTGATTTTAATATCCATGTGGACATTGACAGCAATAGCCTTAGTACTGCTTTCAATTCACTGCTAGATTCTATTGGTTTCAGTCAGAGGGTGCATGAGGCCACGCACTGTTTTAACCACACCCTCGACCTTGTGCTAGAATATGGCATCAAAATTGACGATTTAATAGTATTTCGGCAGAATCCTTTATTATCAGACCATTTTTTAATAACTTTCGAATTCCTACTACCAGACTATACGAAATTAAATAAAAGTTTCTACACTAGATGCTTATCTGACAGTGCTATAGCTAAATTTAAGGAAGATATTCCAACAGCACTTAACTCAATGTCATGCCTTAATATAACAGAGGACTGTTATGTTAACTTTAGTCCCTCCCAACTTGATAACTTTGTAGACGCTGCTACGGCCTGCCTACGGACTACTTTAGACTCGGTTGCTCCTATCAAAAAGAAGATGATGAAGGAAAGGAAACTAGCACCTTGGTATAACTCCCAAACTCGCAAATTAAAACAAATCTCACGAAAACTTGAAAGTAAATGGCGTTCCACCAAACTGGAAGAATCTCGTGTGGATTGGCAAGATAGTCTAAAAAATTATAGGAGGGCCCTCAGAAATGCCAGATCAGACTATTACTCAATACTAATAGAAGAAAATAAGAACAACCCAAGGTTTCTTTTCAGCACTGTAGCCAGGCTGACAAAGAGTCATAGCTCTGTTGAGCCATCTATTCCTATAGCTCTGAGCAGTGATGACTTCATGACCTTTTTTAATGATAAAATTATAACAATTAGAGAAAAAATTCATCACCTTCTGCCCACAGCTTCTAACGGCTCACCACTGGGCGCAGGAGGGCTAGAGAGAACGATAAGACCTGATACTTATTTAGACGGCTTTTATCCTTTAGACCTCCAACAATTAATGTTAAGGGTCTCTTCAGCTAAGCCAACTACCTGTCTCTTAGACCCCATTCCAACGAGGCTACTTAAAGAAGCACTACCCGTGGTCAATACCACATTACTAGATACGATCAATATGTCCTTATTAATGGGTCACGTACCGCAGTCTTTTAAAGTAGCTGTGATAAAACCTATTCTGAAAAAACCCACCCTCGACCCTGAGGTCTTAGCCAACTATAGACCTATATCTAACCTCCCGTTTCTCTCCAAAATCCTTGAGAATGTAGTCGCTAATCAATTGTGTGACTTTCTGCATAGAAATAGTCTATTTGAAGACTTTCAGTCAGGATTTAGAATGCATCATAGCACAGAGACGGCACTGGTGAAAATCACTAACGACCTTCTAATGGCTGCTGACAAAGGACTTGTCTCCGTACTTGTCTTATTAGATCTTAGTGCTGCATTCGACACTATTGACCATACCATCCTCTTACAGAGACTGGAACATTTAGTTGGCATTAAAGGAATCGCACTAAGCTGGTTTAAGTCCTATTTTTCTGAGCGATCCCAATTTGTTAATATTAACGATAAACCATCCAAATACGCTAAAGTTAGCCATGGCGTTCCTCAAGGCTCAGTGCTTGGACCAATTCTATTCTCTTTATATATGCTTCCTCTAGGCAATATTATTAGGAAACACTCAATTAACTTTCACTGTTACGCAGACGACACCCAATTATATCTGTCAATTAAGCCAGACGAAAGCGGTCAGTTAGCTAAACTTCAAGCGTGCATTAAAGATATAAAATCCTGGATGACCCAAAATTTTCTGATGTTAAACTCAAACAAAACGGAAGTTATTGTGCTGGGACCCAAGCACCACCGAACTTCATTATCTAAATATATAGCTACCCTAGATGGTATTGCCCTGGCCTCCAGCACTACTGTCAGAAATCTAGGAATCATTTTTGACCAGGATCTATCCTTTAACGCCCATTTAAAACAAACCTCAAGAACAGCCTTTTTCCATCTTCGTAACATTGCCAAAATCAGGAACATCCTGTCTCAAAATGATGCTGAAAAACTAGTCCATGCATTCGTAACTTCCCGGCTGGACTACTGTAATTCTTTACTATCAGGCTGCTCAAATAAGTCCCTCAAGACCCTCCAGCTGATCCAGAATGCTGCAGCACGTGTTCTGACAAGAACTAACAAAAGAGATCACATTTCTCCTGTATTAGCTTCTCTGCATTGGCTTCCTGTAAAATCCAGGATTGAATTTAAAATCCTTCTCCTGACCTACAAAGCACTAAATGGTCAAGCACCATCATACATAGAAGAGCTCTTAGTACCTTACTGTCCCACTAGAGCACTGCGCTCCCAGAACTCAGAGCTACTTGTGGTTCCTAGAGTCTCTAAAAGTAGAATGGGAGCCAGAGCCTTCAGCTACCAGGCTCCTCTCCTGTGGAACCAGCTCCCAACTTGGGTTCGGGGGGCTGACACTGTCGCCACATTTAAGAATAAACTGAAAACCATCATCTTTGATAAAGCTTATAGTTAGGGAGTGAGGAGTTGCAGCATTGTAGAGTAGAGGGAGGCAGGAAGTACAAGCCCGTTCCGGCAGGGGAGAGTACGAGCCCGGTCCAGGGCCCCTCTCTTTAGCCTGTCTCTCTTAGTTATGCTATTATAACTCTAGACTGCTGTGGGAAGCTCCTTCCAAGGACACAATGAGCCGCTCCCTCTTCTCTCTTTTCACTTGTCTCCTTTTGTGTGCATCTTAGTCCCAGAAATGCCTGTTACTAACCTAGCTCTGGGGAGTTTTCTCCCCGGAGTCCCTTTGCTTCTTCTTCACCCAGAACATCGCCTTGGAATTGGGTGGCACCTACACCGGGGTCCTGGGTGCAGCTGACGCTATGGACTTACTACACCCTGCTACGCTCTGGGTTTCCCCGCAGTGTCTGACTGCGTCCTGCCGCGTCCAACCGCGTCCACCCAGGCTGCTGTGCCACACTACACCCCGTAACGCCCTGCTGTGCCCTACTATGACATGAACTACTATGACTACCATTGTGATCACTGTTTCACTATCTTTATTATGACTATTATTGCCACCATTCACCACTCCCCCAACTGGTGCCGTCAGACACCGCCTACCAAGAGTCTGGGTCTGTCCGAGGTTTCTTCCTAACAAAAAAGGGAGTTTTTCCTTGCCACTGTCGCAATAGCTACTGCTAATGCTTGCTCTTGAGGCAACCACTGTAATAGTTGGGGCTTCGTAAAGTACAGAGTTTGGTCTAGACCTACTCTATCTGTAAAGTGTCTCGAGATAACTCTTGTTATGATTTGATACTATAAATAAAATTGAATTGAATTGAATGTATCTGTTATGTTTGAAGAAAAAGGAGGAAAATATACTGTATGATAAAAGAGAATCAGATTACTGTCTTATATAATAAGACAGATGGAGAAAAAAATACAGTGTTGGAGAATTTGGAAAGAACTTATGATTAAAAATAGAAATATAAAATCAAAGTTCAATACCAGATGTTTGTCCAAACTTCACTTAGTAATGTGTAAAAATGTATTCTTTTTATGAGTGCAAAGTAGGATAAGTGCTTGCTGAGGTTAATGAAACCAGGACAGAGGCTACACTTTAATTTAAGAAAAGGTTTAGGTATTAACATGTTCTTAATTAAAATAACGTCTTATTACGAATGCAGGATTGGCACTGGGAGTCATGAAGTTCATAATGAGACAGAGGGGAGAGAAAGGTGAACTTTTTGTTTTTAGAGAGGTGACTACAGAAGCTGTGTCAATTAAAATAATTACACATAGTGTTTCCTGAAAAGAAATGCCTGGAGTTTGACTTTCTATGTCTCCTTAATGAAACACAATTCTATGTTACTCATGTAATGGAGTCGTCCAAGCTGTACACGTTTTACATAGGCTACGACCGCCTTCTGTGACAATGAAATGACATTACTAAATTATGTTAAATAAATTGAGTAATTAATAAATTGAGTAATTAATAAATGTGTTGATGGTGATGACAGTGACAGAGTCTGAGTTGGCATTGACATTGTTGCCAGATTAGAAGTGTATTTATTATATATATATATATATATACACGCCAAGGAGGTCATGTTTTCGGTTTGGTTTGTTTATTTGTCTGTCAGCAGGAATATGGGAAAACTACAGGCCAGAATTTAATGAAAGTTGGTGGAAGGGTGTAGCATCAGCCAAGGAAGAACCCACTAAAATTTGGAGGGAATTTGAATCACAGGGCAGATACACAAATTATTTTTCATTTTTCATTAACTGCGTGGGCGTGCTTGTATTCATGTGGTGTGGGAATAATCCAAAAAATGAGTTCCCGACCGGGACAATTCACACTGCATTAACATTGTGAATAGGGCATGCCTTGGCAGAAGTCTGCAGTGCCCTTCTAGTTTACATTTGATTCGGTTGACAACATTTAATCATCATTATCATTAATAATTTGCATGTTTGACAGTTTCCCTCTCTCTCTCTGTGAAACCCTTATCAATGTATTTTCATTAATTCATTAATTTTCTAAAAATGGTATTTGCTGCAGTTTCTCATTCCTTTAAAAAAAGGGGGTTAAGCCCTTTTGAGATTGTAATCATCATGAATGATTAACTGAGGTTAGAACCATGCACCCAAATACTGCACTAAAGATATATAAGCACTGACCTTCGTCAGTGTTGGGAAGGATACTTTCAAAACGTATTCTGTTACAGAATACAGAATACATGCCCAATCTGAGTAACGTATTCTGAATACTTGGATTACTTCCACATTGAATTGCATTTTATAAGTGTAGAAATGTGGCCATCACATACAGCTTACTAAAACAGGCCTATTCTGGTGTGTTCTTCTGTTCCAACTGGCTGAATGTGTACCTAAACAAGCAGATAGATTTTTGTATTTGTAGTCCCGAACTGCATACTACAAAAATCTAACCGCAGTCTAAGATACCACGAGCTAATTTTTGCTAACGTTGGCTAACATGTCAAACGGGGCTAGTCAGTCTTTCAACGGCTCTGGGGCTAGTAAATCAGCACATAGGAGAATGTAAAGTCGCACGTCAACTACAAAATAGCAAGGTGACCAGTAAAACTACAGCAGACGACTACCCTTGGCTAATAAAAAAAAAAAAAAAAACTTACTTTAAGATGCTTCTTCAGGTTGGAGGTGGAGTAATTTGGACGCTGAAAGGAGGTTGGTTGCTGGCAAGCAGAGGTTGCACTGCACAGTTATATTTCGTTCTCCCTGTTATTTCTTTAATGTGAAATGCTGTTTGAATTTCCAAGATAGAAACGCATTCCTGCCCTGGCTCTGTTGTGCCGGTTCCGGCTCCATCTCTACCTCTATCAGTGATCACGCAAATAGCTCATTTTTTCGTTTTCATATTGGGGCTTCTGGGAAATGCATGGAGTTGCGAGAGTGAATAAACTCGTGAAACAGAGAAGTATCGTCATGTTATCCATTGATTTCAACAATGTAACTGTATTCTAAATACCAACTATTTAAATTGTAACTGTAACGGAATACAGTTACTCATAATTTGTATTCTGAATACGTAACGCCGGTACATGTATTCCATTACTCCCCAACACTGACCTTCGTCCCTGAGGAAACTACTCAACTAATACTATACCTTTTCAGCTCAGCACTGGGTGCACTATTACCATCTGTGATAAAATGACCTACTGAGTTTCACTGCTTGTGGACTTGTTCCACAAAAGCTTTCCAATTTTTTCTCTAGATGCCGGCTCTCTTTTATTAAACATTAAGTTGGGTATCAAAGCTATAACCTCAACAACTTTTTGTATCTGCCTACAGCAATAATGTAAGTCTGAGAGCAGCTTTTAAACTCATTCTCAGTTGTTTTCACCTGGATGCTAGCTTGCTGAAGAAAAAAAAGAAGATGAACGTTGATTGGATTCACAATCTCCAAGAGTGCGTAATAGCTCATTCCTTGGAGCTACTGACTCTATCAACAGCTTAGCCTGCCTGAGATCCTTTCAATTTTCTCTTAGCCTAGGTTGTCAACACTCCCAATACCCCTGAGGGGGTGCTTCAACGCACAACTCCTGACCCTCTGACTAGTTGGTAATCCTGTTATGGTGACAGAGATAAACTTAAACTTAGGCCACAAAATAATGCAACCCAGCCTTACTGTATAAAGCAAGAAACCAAGATACACTGTAGTGCTGCATATTGCACTAGAGATGTTGTACAGGAGAGTTGTAGCTCGATAATAAAAGTGTTCTAAAATTGCAGTTTAGCAATTTTCCCTATTTACCAAGACTAAGACGCATTAGTCAATGTTTTTTTGTCCTTCATGCAGTGTTATAGTATACTGAACAGTGAGTTTAGGTTAGATCCATGGGTCAAAGTAGCAGCTCTGTTCAAAGGGAGATCAATGGAGTGTTTAATGTCTCTAGAAATGGATTGTCAATCTTACTGGAAAACAATTTAGTAGCTGTGTCTGACAACTTCTGAAACCGACATTCACTACCACTTCACAGCGTTATTGGCCAGCTGTGCGGAGCTGAGAAAGGAGCCAGGGTTTGAACTTCTCTCTCTAGCTGTCTTTTTTCATTCTATACCCAACTTTTACTGTCACTTTTTGTCATGAGAAAATGCAACCCTATAAATGCCTTCCAGGAGAGACTGTTTGAAAATGTGTGCCGTTATTCCCATATTTAAACTATATCTCATCTTCCCCCCCTCTCTGTGATGGCTGGTCTTTCACCCCGTCTTCCAGTGTGGTGTAAACACTTCTGATTTCTGACGAGGTCGGACAAACACGCCGAGTGTGTAACCCAGCCCTTTCGGCTGCATACACACCCTGCCTCCTTTGTTGGGAAACCACAAACTTAAGCATGGTCGCAACCTTTAACAATCAATCTGTAATGTTTTGGTCTGGGTTTAGAGATGGTGGCGCTTGCTCAAATCCTGGGAGGAAGTGCTGCTAGAGTAGCTCATCTTACAAGTCCTCCAACCACAGAGAACACAGTAATGCAATAATGTGCTTGTGATTGTTAGTTTCATGCATGTAATTATGAAAACATATTAAACCCTGAAAATTGGAGAAATTCAATTTCCATATTTATTCATAGGCCTTTAATTGAGCAAATATAAAGTATTGAACATAAATTCATATACGTTTTGTGAGGCTAAGAAAGGTTATCCATGCTGAACCAAAATTAGTTTTTCTGTCTCAGGATAGGTAGGAGAATAGTCACAGTTTTTAGAAAACCAAATCATCCCTTTAAAAATAAATGTGAAATTTGAACCTATGTTGAAATGTGATTCGTAATTTTGTGGTTTATCCATCCATCCATCTTCGTCCACTTATCTGGGGTCGGGTCGTGGGGGCAGCAGCTCCAGCAGGGGACCCCAAACTTCCCTTTCCCGAGCCACATTAACCAGCTCCGACTGAGGGATCCAGAGGCGTTCCCAGGCCAGGTTGGAGATATAATCCCTCCACCTAGTCCTGGGTCTTCCCCGAGGCCTCCTCCCAGCTGGACGTGCCTGGAACACCTCCCTAGGGAGGCGCCCAGGGGGCATCCTTACCAGATGCCCAAACCACCTCAACTGGCTCTTTTCGACGCAAAGAAGCAGCGTCTCTACTCCGAGTTCATCACGGATGACTGAGCTTCTCACCCTATCTCTAAGGGAGACACCAGCCACCCTCCTGAGGAAACCCATTTCGGCTGTTTGTTTAATGGTTTAATGATCTAAACTTTGCACAACATTTTGAAATGGTAAAGGCCACTTGGCAATTTTAGTGAACACAACACCACTGTTTCGGCTTCTGAGCCAGGAGCTTGTCACTTCCACAGTCCAAGGCAATACTGTTCACAATATAGTCTTCGTTGAATGGCCTTGTCTCACCTATTATGCTTACACCTTGCCATGTTGTCGAACTATGCAGCAGAGGTTGTTGAAGTTCTCCTATTGCATGCACACACATACTGTACACTTGAATTTCCCCTTGGGGATCAATAAAGTATCTATCTATCTATCTATCTATCTATCTATCTACACACATAAACACACAAATACACACACTCCCCTTCATCTCCGTCTCTTCACTCTCTAGCATTCCTCTGTTCTTCATGTCTTCCTTCCTCCCATCCTTTCCCCCTTCCACATCTCTCTCCCTCTCTCACACACAGTGACAGATTTCCTCCTTTCATCTGTGTGTGTGTGTGTGTGTGTGTGTGTGTGTGTGTGTGTGTGTGTGTGTCTCTGTGGATGGTTCTGGCCAGTAATGGGATTGAGCAGATTATGCTCTAGCCATTGTTGTAATGTCCATGTTTTACAAATCTCTCCCTCCTCAGAAACTCTAATGCCAGCTGCCTCACAGAGAATATGAGATGATGCAGCTGTTACAGTGAATTATTCTTCACTCCTCTGTTCTGCCATTCTTTACTTTTTTTGCCTAATTAAGTTAAAAATCTGCTTCATAGATCATTGCGCAAGCTGGTGAAAGGCTGATAGTGTTCTAACTTCCAAATGGGAAAAGGACAGGCATGCATTTTTCAGATGTCATTCTTTTGTAATTGATATACAACAGGACCATGGCCACACTCTTGTATATGCACTCGCGATTGAAAAGCAGTTAGAGTTTGAATCTGATATGCAGCCCAGAGAAGGTTAATGAGGGTCTATTCACACTGCAGCACTGATACTGCTGCCAAGTTAATAATTACTGGGATATTTCATTATGGTAGAACATATTCATCTGGTGGTGCTCATATCTCTGTAGGAGTTCAGGAGCAGTCAAACTCCTACAGTCTCTGATCTGGAGAACTGCTGACAGCTCTGGTGTTCAGACATTACCACAGCTTTCTGTATCCACAGCAACAAAAAAACTAAATTGTCTTACGTTATTGTTTCAAATGATCATTTTTTGACAACGTTTACTTGAGTTTCGGACTGTTTACTGGCTTGACCTATGCCAGTGTTGGATCTCATTTCCAATGTCTTCCTACTGTTTATTATAATTATTTGTGTGTGTGTGTGTGTGTGTGTGTGTGTGTGTGTTAGTGTGTGTGTTTGTGTGGGTTGGGGGGGGCACTTGTGTGAGGCTGATAGATCTCTCACCTCTTCACTCCCACACAGTAGGAAGATGTGGTCAAAGTATACCGACTGATAATTCCTTAACATTTGTTCAAACTATTAATGACTTCATAAATTAAACTTTTTTTGCTATAGCTCTCTCAAAACCTATTTTATACAGTATATACAGTAAAACATATAAATAATGAATTCTCCTTAACTTTTCTTCCCATTATCTGAGATTGGAACATAGTCTGTTCTGATTAATGAGCCTTGATTAAAAATCTCTTTCACTCTACCTATATTTGTGTCTCTCTCACATTCTGCATGTATTTAATATTTGTCTCCCAATCTCTTTCTCCCTTTTTTCTATTCTTTTCTGTTCATATTTTCTCCCCACATATTTTCCCAAGACCCCTTTATTCAGATTCAGGCATTGCAACAGTCTGTTTGGAGACACATCTTGAAAAATCACAGATGCTCTACCACACATACACGCACACCTTTTTTCGTACATCTCCAGTCTTCCAGATAGTAATCTCTGATGAATGAATGCCGGAGGATAATGCACCACACATCTGCGCTGTATCGCAGTCTCAGCTGAATCTGGAGCGCTTGTGCACAAAGACATTAACACAGCTTGTCCTTGCCGGGATAAATTACTACCTGTGCACACACAAAACACATTTCCTCTCCCTCATGCAGCAATGCCCATGCGCAGATACTGGAAAAACTCACGTTTTTAAGTAATAAGATAGTATCACATTGGGGGATCCCTGCTGACTCAAGTCATTATCTGTATGTTTATAAAATAAATGAAGTTAATTTATAGTATGTTGCACGCTGGTAGCTCAGCCCATGTCAGTTTCCTTATGTGCATTGCAGGGTTTCCCGCAGAAAATGTGTTAGTTAAGTGGTAGGTTTGCCATCTGACCGGGGATTAAATATCAAATTTTAATATATAATTAATACATCTCTGTAGTGCAGTACACACTCTGTACTACACACTACACTGAATATTACATTTAAATAATAATAAATAACCAGCTTTTCAAAATAACAGCTGCAATGGGCAATTTCAAGCTCATTAAACTATTTTCAAAAAAAGTGCTATAACACTTTTTTCTGGCATTGCTCCCATTATCCTCCGTGACACGCACTCTTCCACTTTGCCCGACAACTCTCTCCAAAACAAACTGCGCTGAGATAACTAGCTCAGCCCATAGCTTCACATGCGTGTGAATGAAAGAAATCAAAGTATGCGTGAAATAAAAACAGGACACATCATTTCACTGTGTGTAACTACGCTAACTAACCGTGTATTGTGAACCGCGTGTAGTGATTAAAAACAAACGGACAACAGCTGTGTCTCAAAGACCGGGCAACAGCCGGGACGTTGAGAATCCACGCGCGAGAGGTGATGATGATAGTTCCAGTCACTTCGTCATGTATTCACTTCGTTGAAACAAGAGAAGAAAGCCTCACTGATGTGAAGAACAGGACAGAGAAACATATATAAATGCTCTCTGCCCACCGTATGCCAACACTCCGGTAAGTCCACTCACCGTCTCTGCCCGGGCATGCCCCAGCTGCCGCACATTTGTTGACAAACTCCGACGCACACGCGACGGTGAATTGGCGATTGTTCTCACGGACACACCCGCGATATCAACTGGCTAGTTATCCTCCAGACAGCAACGGACCACGTCTCTTTTTCTTTCTCTCATTTCGGCCGTGTGGCGCGCGTGCCCGCTCGCGGTGTGACGCGTGTCCGCGCTATTGTCCGAGATGCACTTTACGGCCTTTTGTGCAGCGGACTTTTTTTTTTTTTTTTGACGACCTAGTTAAGGCGGTGGGGTTCCCCAGCTTAGGCGGCCGCCCGAGCTGCAAAGTGCTGCGGGAAACCCTGCATTATGCATTTATAGATTTATGTTGGCAATTCTTGCAGGTTCTGATTGAGAAATAAAAGTATTAACAGGATCTCAAAATTGTATGAATCCCTGTCAGAAAACTCCAAAAATAAATGTGCTTCTCTTCCCTTTCTTTCGCTCAAAAAAAAAAAAAAGAATAAACAGGATTCAATTAACAGGAAAGACTAAGTGTCTCTCCTGTTTGTAAATGCAATATATAGTACATTACCACACAGTAAACAGGATTTTATGCTCTGTAGTACCTTATGTACATTATGCATGGACAAATAGGAATATGCTGTGTAGAGGCCAGCACATGCAGTGAAATGAGAACTTCAACTGTATATGCTGGAATATCACATACAATGCTTTTTCTACACCAGGGGTGTTTTACCCTACATTTGTTCAAATTTGAACAAATTGGCACCATTAAATGTATGCTAAATTAGCTGTTAGCAGTTTATGTTTGCAATGTACAGATGAATGTACAGACAACTATCACTAGATTACTTTGATACTGCAAAAAACGTCAAGTTCTCGAGGTTTAGGAGCATCTGCTTTCTATGATTTTTACGCTTATTTCTGGAAGTTCATTCAACGGACATCGGAGATAATGTTTCCTCTGAAAGTGTTTTCTGCTGTGTGTCACAGCTGCTACTGCTACAACTGCTGACCGTGCTGGTAAGTAAGCCAAATCAGCAGGCCAAACTATAATAACTAACTCTTCCCCCCCCCCTTTAAAAGTTAGTCATCAGATTTAGTAAGTTTTGTCACTCTTGTGATCTTTGACCTAAAGGTAGAAACATATGCAATTTAAAATATACATGAGTCAGTATTCTAAATAAAATATGCATTTCTAAAGGCTTGGAACACAGTCCTCTTTTGCCATAATAATCGATGTGGCTGCTTGACCTTTTGTACACTATACTCTTACAAACGCTCAGAAATGGAGTTATATTTCATGAGCACTTCTCCTGTGCAGTCTTTTTCAGCGTATGTCATACAACAGTTGTTGTGCAACTGTATAAGGACATGAAGTTGTAGCAGTAAACCCTGCTCTGTCCTGACTGACAAAATCCTGCTGGATCTCACTCGCTTTGCACTCTAAATCCTGTGTGTGTGTGTGTGTGTGTGTGTGTCAAAAGGAAGTGTTCAAATAATCTTGTTAGTTACAGTTAAAACACACACACACACACACACACACACACACACACACACACACACACACACACACACACACAGAGAGTAAATGTCTCCTTACATACAGTTCTTCATCTTGGTCATAAGCTCATGTTATCTGATTATCTCTGTCCTCAGTCAGTAAGTCAGTCAATCAGCATCTTTCTTCTCTCTCTCTCACTCACTGGACCACCAGTCTCTAAGTCAACCAAGTTTCTGACACTCACAATCTATCCTCTGCCTGTCAGTCATAATTATTTTATTCTTATAGATATATGTGGGTGTGTAATGGTGTATTGCTGTCAGTGTGTCCTGAACAATTTGTGTTTGCCCTTGCGTGCCTGTCTGTGGTAATGCTTTCTGAAAGCATGACCACTTCAACTGCAAACTGCTGATGAAGCAGAAACGAGCCTCATCCAAACACACACAAAACACACTTCAATAGCACAAATTAAGGAAACATCCTGCAGCAAAAAGCTGATCAAATCAACATTGGCTACATTAAGAGAAAGTTGTCATCACATTTATATCCAGATGATCCAGAGAATTACACTTTCACAACCATACACACACACAATAGAGTTTTAACAAAGGCTTTCTCTGGCGCTAGCATGCTGTTGTCCCACGTTTCCATGGAAATATATGCTTTCACCACTTTTCCCTAGGAGCGCTGATTTCCTATAATAAGTATTACAAATGCAAAGCAGCAGAGCAACGTGGGTATTTAGAGAAACAGTCATATTTCCTATTTTAATCTTAGACGACAGATTTACACTTCAACAATGACTCAGTATTCTTTTTTTGCCAGATGCTCCAGCTTCAATCTCATACCAACTGCGACCTCGTGCTGTGCGATTGGTCATTTTCAAGCAGTGCACTGTAAAAAGACCACCTCGAACAAATTGATTTTTTTTTTTCTTCACCTTCCTCAACCTCACTTCACTGACTTCTGGTCCCATTGTGAGACAGTGTGAAGCAGCACTTCGGTTCAGTCCCCTGAGATGGATAACAAAGCCTGTCTATCTATAGAGTTAAACTCTGCCCCAGAAAACACTTTTACCCCTGCTCGGCCGCTTCAGGCTATGACCGTGGTTTTGTTGGACTGCGATGAAAGCTTACAGATTTTACTGCCAGGTGTGTTTGTAGGAAATGACAGGTTGTTGTATGTGCCATATTTTGGCAGGTGAATGTGTTTTCACGTCTATGTGGTGTGTCTTACTTGGACAACGTTCTTGCTGTCTCCATGTGTGTGTGTGTGTGTGTGTGTGTGTGTGTGTGTGTGTGTGTGTGTGTGTGTGTGTGTGTTTTCTCCAGGACAAAGGATGGATGTCCTTGTCAGCACTGATAGGCAGAGCCGTGCCAACTTGTCAGGTAGGCACCAGTAGCAACATCCACAGTATTTGTGTGTGTGTGTGTGTGTGTGTGTGTGTGTGTGTGTTCATGCTATGTCTCTGCAATGTCACGGCACAGGGGTAGCAGCCTGTGTCATCAAAATGTATGAGGGCACGGCTGTCCCCCTGTCTTCCTCTCCATATACCCTCTTTCTCCATCCTTGTTCTGAACTGAGACACAATCTGTCTCTCTCTCCCAGTCTGTCTGTTTGTCTTCTGTCTCAACTGAAATAGACCGAAATGTGTCACTGGAATGTGTTGAGATTCAGTTTCACTGTCCTTCTCTAAGCCCATGTCAATGACAGAAAGCAACTGGAGTGAAAATCTTTTCTTTCTCCCCTTCTCCTTCTTTCCCTCTTTTCTCTTTCTGCTACGTCTCACTTTCTGACAAGAGAGAAATGCAACAATGAGCACACTCAGGACCTGTATCAAGGGAGGGTGTCGCAGAAGACAGAAAGACTCAGCTTGGCACAGGCAGACAGGAAGATAATGAGAATAGATGGTAGCAGGCGACTAACTGTCAGGATCCACCTATAGACACACGCACACACCACACACACACATGCACACGCCACACACACACACACACACACACACACACACACACACACACACACACGAGAAAGAATGATACATCCCAATCAAGTGACAATAGCTGACAAGTATTTGTACAGTGTTTCTATCGTCCATCTTGTTTTCTGAACCTTTCTCTCAGTAAGTTTCCTCTCCCTCTCCTGCAAAGAAAATGCAATTTGGCAGCCGTACAGTGCCGTATATTGCATAGGAATTATTTATGAGTGGCATAAACATTGTATTGGACCTATTGAATAACTGTATTGCTGAAATGCCCACTTGTTGTTGCTGCTGCATTGTATCCATTGAGTAAGTTTGTCATTATTAGCCGACTGAGACTCAGTACTGCTGTGAGCAGGAGTGCTAGCAAGCTGACTGCCAAGATACTGTTGTAAACACTTGAACAACACAGAAAACTCACCCAGCACCAATGGAGTTTGACTGTGAATGTATGCAAACTATAAAAAACATTCATCAGATATATTATCTGTATATAACTATATATGTTATATATGTATGTTTCAGTGGCTCCACTGTAGCTGCTCAAGTCTCACCTCATAATGAATCATCACAAGAAAAATAATTCTGCAACTTTTATTTAGTTATTGCTTCAATCAGCTTTAATTCTATAAAAATGTAAAGAAATAGTGAAAAATACTCATCATAGGTTCCCAGAGCCCCAGGCACCATCTTCAAATTGTGTGCATTGTCTAGCCCCAACTCCCAAAAGTAGGGCTACAACCAACAACTGTTTTCTCAGTTACTGATTTATCATATTTTTCAATAAAAAAACTGTCTATTATAAACTTCTAGAGCCCAAGGTTACATATCCAAATGTCTTGTTTTGTACCACTAACACAAAAGGATAGTCAATCAGAGAATCACATTTCGGACATAAAAAGAGCTGGAAACAAAATATTTTGCTTGAACAAGATTAAGAGTTTACAGCCACACAAGCAGCTTTGTGATGGCGTTACGCTCTTTGTTAAGAAAACAACTGTTAGCTAAACCAAAGTATTGGGCAGTTTTGACCGAACGATGGCGCTAGATGAAAAGTCAAGGAACCACCACTGCACTAAATTGTTTTTGAGAATTCCACTCTGAATCACAAATGTCAAACTGCTGAAAGCACAAACAGACAAGTTAAGTCACCAATGTCATTAGGATTTATCATCTGGGATTATACATTTTTTTTAATTACGTGGGTTCCTTAGATCAAAATGAATGATGAATCTATCACTTTGATTCTCATGATCTACAAAGTCAAATTGTCCTCTGTGGGGTAGTCATATTGTTTAAGTTGCAGGGCAGCTCCACACCTACACTGCTGTATGTGCTATACTGTGTGTGAAAAGAAAATTCATCTGTTTTTTTCCTCTTTCGAGTCTTCCAAGGTCAGCACACTTGGCACAATAACTGCTGAGGTCCCTGACAGCAACAGAGAGTAAGTACACAGCTATCAACATTTTGGCCTTGTGTAGACTTTGGCCTCACAAATCATCATGAGCTGTATTCAACTAAAAATGTGGGATAGGATGTGCCCATCTGGATTACACCACCTATATTACTGTGCTCTACTTCTCTCTCCTTTTAACATGCACGGATGATTTATCTCTAAGCACTCCTCTTATATGGTGTTTAAACAATTAGCCGGCACACACAGTGATTTACAGTGATTTAAGAAAGGCTAAGAGGCATAAAGCAGACCGAAGCTGTTTATTGCTTTTCTAATCATTTCATGTTTATGCTCTGACATGCAATATAGTTCTGGAGGAGTGTCTGAATAGCTGAACAACACAATAAAAATGAAAATTATGTTTTATAAACCTACATCCATTTGTGATATGGCTTTCATCGTGTTTTAGCCAATGCAGTTTGGAACTATCCAGGTCATCATACTTTACTACAAACATTTACATCAGATTCTGTTAAATAAATGCATTCATAAATCATTTTTGCTCCCCCCCCCTCACCAAGAATCACACAATAAATGTCTGTTTTAACAGGAAGAATAAAACAATTTGTTAATTAATTTTAATATAAAATCTCAGAGCATCAACAGTTACCTTAGTGCATGCTGGAAGGCTTTCCCCTACACCTACCTTCCCGGTACAGTTACAGTCATAGTTTCAATGTGAAGTATTTTGCTCTTTAACATGTAAATGATTCTTTTCATTCATTTATTAAAGAGTGGTGAAGCAGCACTGTTTATCTTCTAATCTCATTAGCACATGTCCTGATTGTTAATTGTTAGCAGAGAAATAAATCCTCTTGAGGACCGTCTTCTTGTGTAATTCTAACACTTTTCACACTTTCGTGACTCAGCCTCTCCGCTTTGATTCTCAAACCGTTATGGAGCCATTGAGCACGCTCCCTCTGCAGAAATGCATTTTCTTCTCTCTGGGGTCACTTAACAATAGCCAAAGATAAGTACGCCCTCAAATGCAGTGAAGAATGTTTTTCGATTGTACATCCTTAAAAGTGGTAGAAAGGGACGATTTGTCGAGGAGAAAGACTAAAAAATTACTTTGTAACTTGACGTGTTAAGTGACGGATTGTGAAAGCAGCCTTGACTTCGCATAGTGGAGGCGTCTTTATTTGAAAACCAACTATTCAGTCATTTTTCCATTTTACAGTCTGTGCTGAACCTGGATTTTTCTGTGTTTGGTAGCCTAGATATTTTGTGTATCACTTTTCTTATAGTGACTGTATTCATTGTGTTGTACAGCTATAAATGCTGCTAGTGGTGAGGGTGAGCACGTGCATGTGTGTGTGCATACGCAGTCATGCATGAAATGCTGTGAGACAGAGTAATTTATTCTGTCTTACCAGATTTTAACAATGCCGGTGTAGATGTGACAGCGTGTGTGTGTGCGTGTGTGTGTGTGTGTGTTAGAGAGACAACAGGTGTAATAACATCATACAAAATGTAGAAGAACTTAATCTCTCAAACTCACGTTCTACATTGTCTGGTACCTCCTGTCCCCTCTCCCTCCCACTCATCTTGTTTCACAAACTTTTGTTTTATTTTGACTTTATGTTTGCATCTATTGTTCCACATGAAGAAATGCAAAAAAGCTACTGTATGTAGCCCTGTGGAGCTGTTTCAGAGGGCGTTAAAATGAGGAGCAGTGAAATTTTGAGTAGCCTATATATTTGTTTTGTTCCCATTTTAGCTGCAGTCTGTCTCCCTTGTGTGGAATCAACTTACTTCCCTTCTATCTCTGTTGTTAGTCACTTCTCTAATTCCCTAACCTGCCATCTCTTCTCTGCTTATATTTTGTTATTTCTCTATTCCTTGCTTTTGATTCATATTTGTCTCTCCTCTCCCTCCTTGTTTCATTGTCTAACTTTCAAACTTTACCAGCAGGAATATCTATTAGAGTCCGAACAATGCTGGATTTACTGGAGAATATTGAAGAAAATGAAGAATTAATTTGGTAAACTGTATTTTTGAAATGTTGGTTGTTCATGGTCATTATACTTTATACCTCTCTGATGTGTTTCTATATTCATCAGGGATACAATTGCATTTTGTAAAAATGATCCTAAAAATGTTTGTATACATGGTGATAAACATAGACAGTGGAAAAATGTGGCAACACGGTTTATGAGTGACCCTAAACGTATCTTACTGTATTGGCCTGCATATATAAAGATACTGATATATCTGTGAGAAGCTAAAATCGATTGATAATATCTTCCATGCCAATGACCAATGTATCAGACGGGCTCTAGTCTTCTGCTGCTCTTCCCCGCCTGCTGATTTCTTTTTCTAACATTTGAATTTCATCAGTGTTTATCAAAAAACAATACTGAAAAAAAGCATATGAAACGTACATTTTTAAAAGCTAGCAAACACGCTTTCAAGCCCCTCTCTCTATTGTATAATAGTTTATCTCTCTCCTCACACTGACTGACAGACCCCAAAATACAGCTGCTCTCATCCCACTCCTATTCACAGATTGGTACACACACACACACACACACACACACACAGTAAAAGATCTATCCCACAGAAATGGTCCCCAACACAACAACAAAAATGCTGCTTAGAATAAAACTGTTGAAATACAAATACCAGTTAGCCCGATCTGCCGGCGATTTTATTTCACCCTGCAGCTCAGGCTGGAAACCTGTATGTTTATCTATCCTGCTTCCGTTACAAATTTGCAGGAAACAAATCACAAACTGGCTTATCCACCTGGCGCGCTATTGGCAGGTTTAACACGATGACGGTAGAGAAGCGACCAAGCAGCTTTTTTTTTACATTCAACAAGCCGGCCACCGAAGCGCAGCACTCCATGGTAGCAACCCGTTGATGACGCTGTCGCTGCTACGTCACCCGGATCGTTGGTCTGATTGGTTGAAGGACTATCCAATTGCGTACAGTCATTTGAACTATGCCCGTTGATCACGCCTCTTGTGCAGTAGAAAATACAGAGCAGACTCCCCAGACTAATGTTCAATCTTAAAAAGATTGAGCTTGGTCTGGTGATAGCCAGACTAAATACCAGTGGCTCTTGCCTTAGTTTCAGTAGTTTCTCCATTTATCTCTCTTCTTATGACTCTAATGACTCTCCTACTCTCTTATCATCCTCTTTTACCGTCACCCCCCCTTCTGTTTTTTTTCTTCACACCCCTATTTCCCCCTCTTTTTGTATCTGCCTTAATCTATCTCCCAGGAGAGTCCTGCTAATATTGTCTAATTATGCCACCGATTATGCACGCATTATCTCAAATATGCCTTTAATCATGCAAACATCTTCAAAATCTGATCCATGACCAAAAGGTTTCTTGGCTGAGAGCAGTCGGTGTGGAGTGAGAAAACATCTTACGCCATACTGTAGCTCCAGGGAATTGTAGATGACTAGATGAATTGTAGATGATTTAGTTGGACTTGAGTTTTCACATACAGACACAACAACATACGGTCAGAATGCAAGAAGTTTGCATTTATGTGTGTGGGTTGTTTTGTTTCGTTTATTGTACTGTATATGTGTTACTTTTATGGGTGTTTCACTAAATCACTAAACAAAAAAACAAAACAAAAACACATCCACACTGGCTTTCATCACATATAGTTTTATATAGTGTGACCTTTTTGAAATGACCTTTGGCGATACACAGAATGTCCCAAGAGCATCCCAGAGCGGGCTAAAAATGATGCCATGCATCACAGTGGCCTCCCACACAATAGAAATTAGCCTCTTTCATCATCACTAGTGCACAAGGTCAAAGTATTGGTAAGCATGGCCATTATGAGTCATAAGGAGCCTCAGTGGCACTCTGACAGCCCAATTACCCCATGAGATGTGTGGGACTGTGTTTGCCCGGTGGCTCCACAGTTACAAAAGAAAGTTATAAAGAATCTACAGTTACAGTTACATTGTTGTTAAATGTGGGGCATATAAGTGAAATACTGTGATAGCCAAGTCAAAAGAGCTCTCAGTCCAAGACTAGTCCAGGTTGTTTCTTTTCTAAATTGAACCACATTACATTTTGTTGTACTCACATTGCTGATTTTCATGCTTCTGTCTGTCTCTCTTTACTGCAAAAAAAAGCCTTTATGCAAAGGGCTACAGCATTATAACAGCATTTACGTTTATCAGAGTCTGCCCTCATCCGAGTTCTCAGAATACAGCTGTGGAATTGCATATTTTACAGACTATATGAGAAGTTGTTTGAATGTGGAAATGGAAGGCTGCCGACTGACCATCAAACACCTTTATTTACTGCCAAGATGTAAAGACTGATGATGAGTTTGCATTGTATTACAATATATAATAGAAGTAGTATCATCTGAATGGAAACACACAATCAACAGTTCTCACTAGTTTATCTCTCTCTATCTGACTTCATCACCTTGGAGCAGTGGATAAAAGGTGTTTTATTGGTCAGTTAGTAGCCATCTGCTAATCATGTCAAATGACACTCTACTGACCTATAGCCTACACAATGTGTGTGTGCGCGTCTGTGTGGAGTGAAAGTATAATATAACAGGCTCAGGAATATATACTTGGGATGCTACGGGTTTACCGCTACATCTAGTAAAAAAAATGTTCCTTGTAGTGAGAAAGGACTTACTACGTGAATAATGGTTACAGAACTTTACAGGAAACAAAATCAACTAGCCTGGGAAAACCCTGACAAACTTCCGGCAAATTTGAGATTTGCTCTGCAAGTCAGTCTGGCCAAGAGCCCATTCAAGCCCATTTCCAATTTTTCTAAATCGAGGCACCAATCACAACCGTTGAGGCGGGCTTTACACAATGACGATAGCGCAGCGACGGCAAGCAGCTTTTTGTTTACATTCAACATAACGGCCACCCAACGCCACCGTAGCGCAGCAATCGGTTGATGCCCCTGTAGCTGCTACATCACCCGGATCGCTGGTCTGATTGGTTGAAGGACTATCCAATTGTGCCCAGAGGCATTTGAGTGGCGTCCGTTGATTACGCCCCTTTGGAAATGGGCTGCGAATGAAGCTTGCCCAGACCCGCTCTCAGTTACAACTGAGAAGGGTCTGGTGTCAACCAGGCTAAAAATCAACCGGAATTTTAATTTAGTAAGCACTATATCTGGATTGAGGACCACAAGTTGCATGTATGATAATAAGCAAGGAAAAAAGTCCACCTGAAGCCATGTTTTGATGTCAATGGCTCTCTAAGCCAAGAACTATCAAGTCTGAAGCTGTTTAAGAACACACAAACACAGTGTAATCCTTTAAATTTAAAAGTGTCTTCAGTGCATTAAAGACAATGTATATTCTGGTGACTACAGTATAGCAACCCTACCCATCACAGAGAAGCAACACAACTAGGATTATAGTCCTGGATCCGGACTAAGTAACTGGAACAAGTGACCCTACTGTAACCATTAAAACATAAACAGTAGGGAAGCCCAGTCAGATCCAGGTCCAAGTCTGAATCGAAATGTGTTTCTATTACGCTTGTGTTTATTCTTTCAAACAGCCTACAGTGTATGTGATCTGTTGTGGGAGGCTGGTTTGAACAGGATATGTCCTCATTCACCTCCAGCATGAACAGAAAACTGAATTTCAAATGTAGTTTTGGGATGAGATCTGACTTCATACAAACAATGTCAATCACAAACGCCTGGATCAGGGGCCCGTTTCAGAAAGCAGGTTTAGTGAAAACTCTGACTTTGTTAACCCTGAGATGAGGGAAACTCTGGGTTTTCTGTTTCAGAAAGGGAGGTTATTTAAACCTGAGAGAGAGAGGGGAAACTCCAACCATTTCAGAAAGAGAGGTAACTTAACCTCAGAGTCAGTTACTATGGTAACTGAGTCTGTGAACCTAACCTGGTCGGGAGCAGGTTTTCTTCAATAAACCTCGAGTTTCTCTCAGTCTCCTCCCTCTGACACAGTGCTCTTTCATTTCCTCATGCATTCATTCAGTCTGTATCAGGCGCATTTTAGTGCAGTTTGTTATCCGCATGAATAAATAAACAGGGTTAGTTTATTAACTCTGTTAGGCAGAATAAAAAACGTTTTATTCTCGTTTGTGTTCTCTGATTCTCAAATCAGCTGTTCTAGAACCAAAAACTCAGAGTTTTTTTTATCTCAGGGTAAGTCAACGCAGAGTTCAGGGTTAGACTCAGAGTTTGTTAAACCTCCTTCCTGAAAGGGGCGCCAGGCTTGATCCAGATCCTAATGATTGGCTTGGGGCATATCACTACCCTGTACCGGAAACCCAATTTGATCAGGTTCTATCCTCTGACCAATGGGCTATTCTGACCCTAACCATTCAAGGTCCTAACCTCACCCATTGTCTCACATAGAAGTATTAGAACAAATCAGCTTTCTGGTATGGATCAGGCAGCCACAGGGCATTCCTAGTAGTAGATAGCTCTTACAAAGCAAACATTACACTCTCACAAACAAATTCTTTAAGCTTCTTTCCACTAATAAAACACCTGAAAACAATCATAGCAACAAATCAAAAAAGCAACCACTAATTAATTTTTGTTTTAAACTCACCGGTTTCCCTTGAAGTGAGAGGAACTGATGACAAAACCCAAGTTCTCTTCAAAACGTCACAGGCGTTGTAAATCCACAACGAACAGTCTCCAAAACTTCATCAATGGGTAAAAATCCACAATGAACAGACCTTTAAGATGTCACCAGCAGGCAAAATCCACAAAAAACGGAATCTTAAGAACTTCACCATCAGGGTAAATTCTAATATCTAAAACCTGCACAACTGGTAAAAGTTCTCCCAAAAGTAATTAACTGCTCAAATTGTAACCAAGCCAACACCATCTGACTTGATGATTTGGTGCAGGTGAGTGTTTGCAGGAGCGGGAGTGAGTTCAGACTCATTCTAGTGTTTAATTTACAATCTAGTGTTTCTGCAAGGCCGCCACCTAATGGTGAGAAGACAAGACACAATCAATTACTGAGGCAAAGTCTCCACATACTGTAGCGGTACAAATTATCTATTTGGTTCAGGCCCAATTTGTAGTAGTTTCTTGTAAACTTGGATTTTGTAGCTCCCAGTGTTTAGTGTGAGCACAACTAATATGGATACCGATTACTTCATCCTGACCCTTCCCGGCCGCACTAAACAGCCATTGTTTGGTGTTGTGTACTGTAATAAACACAATTTGTAGTCATGCAGTGCACACCTGGATTTTCGCATGCAAAGACTCTCCACCATATACAAATTTTCCTGACTGGGCTGGGAAGATTAATGCAGACAGGCGTAGAATATGAAAACATGATTTACTGTACTATGATTTGACAAAGCGGGGGGTTATGTAAAATAGTGATTTTCCATTCCTTTGTTGTGAATATACACAAGTCAAAATCGTGCCTTAGTGTGCTTCACATATGCAAACTGCTCTGTCTGTCAAAAATGGAAAATGCTTTATGACTTCCAATCCCACATCATCTCCTGGTACGAGCTGGCTTTTTTGGCCTTTTATTCTGCTTGGCAGCAACATAAAATCACTATAATTTCAAATAAAAATACTATTTGTAAAACAAACATGTAATGGTCTGGTAATAGTAGTTGTACATTAAAAAGAAAACCCATCATGTTGTGGAAGGGCAGCCTTTTTTTGCACTGAGCACTGAAACTTTTGTCGCATCGAGACTTTATTCAACAAAAGGGATTTTAGAGGTTAAATCTATTATTAAAGGTGTATAGCCAGATGTGTGCATAATTTACATTCTGCCTCAAAGCAAGCATTTAGCTCTATTGATTACACTGCAGTCAAGCCAGAATTGAGTTAAGTTTCATTCGTTGCAATAATGTGAATTCTAAGGACCTTCACTGCGTCAACACTTTACTTTCTGCTAATAGTTCGGGAGCAGAAATGAGAAGTGACATTATGAAAGCAAATGTTGATTTGGAGGACGTGATACTTTGCACGCTAAAGGCTATCAGACACAGGCTGACTCACTCATTCAACAAGGGATTGACTGAGCAAACAAGTTTTTATATTGCAACTCTCTTTGTCTTCCGGGGAAACAAATTCAAAGCGAGTTACAGATGCCATGCTCATCCATCACCATCATTTAGCTTCCCATCATTTACTCTTCTTCAAGAGTAAATACAAAACACATATCTACCACAGAGGAAGCTCATGTACAAACTCAACCACACAAGCGGCAGTTTCTTGTACTCTTAGTCTTTTCTTCATGCAAAAACACATACGTTCACGTCAGCAAAAAGTCACATATTTGCAAAACTACCTGCCCACGTACAGTATGTTCATAATTTTTTTGTAAACGCACACTTCTATACCCACATCTCAGCCGCACACAACACCCATCTAATCATTCTACAGCTTGCCTTCTGTGTATAGCAAAGGACACGTACATATATGTATTCCCCTGAGAGTTTGGATCTCACATCATCATGCTCACTGAGCTCCAGCACTCTGACTCATGAAAGACTCCACTTTTGTTCCACATGTCACAATGCATGTTCTAGTGCAACGTGCCTTCCCCTGTAATTACATGAAGTAATACTTGTAGTGTATAAGTGAGTGTGTAGTGATGGTGTGTGGAGTCATGTCTTGGTAGACTCTTGTACAGTATGTGTGTTTTCGTGATGTTTTATTGCTTCTCTCTATGGAAATGTTTATGAGGCTTATTGTATCTGTTGTGTAAATTTGGTGGTAGAATACTGTATGAGATTAAAGAAAAGAAAAATTGTTTGTGTAAGTTTCCATACAAAGGAAAAGGTTAATTTTGAATCTGCCATTTACATCATATTCATGAGCTGAGCAGGTATACTACTGGTTGTGTTATGTAGGACAGCAGACATTTACTTCATGAATATGTCAAAGATCGTTACTTTAAGACTGGAGTAATATGATGAAATGAATGGAGGAAGACCGGACTTGCTGGATATTGTGATTTGAGCTAAATTGTTCACTCCATTTTTAGGTTTTGTGCTGGGTTTGAAACTCTACTTACATTCATGAGGATAATGAAGGATTTGTGTTTAGGCAAGCAGAGACTGAGATAATAAATGTTTTCAGGTTTGATGAGTGCAGGAAGGTGGGTGTATCATATGGAGAATGCAGTCTGGCCCTGCAAATCATAAATTGTAAATTCATGATTTGCAGAAATAAGCTACATACAGTATTATCACCTTTTAAGGTAATGTGGTGAATTTGTTAGGAAACAGCAGAGGTGGATAACATACTCAGATCTTGTACTTAAGTAGAAGTAGCAATAGAAATATTCTGTTACAAGTAAAAGTCATACATTCAAGTCTTTACTTGAGGACAGAAGTTCTAGCTTCAAACTATTAGTACCAAATAGAAGTACTCATTATGCAGAATGGCCTGGTTCAGAATAATGTATTTTGCAGTATTAGATAATGCAGCTGGTAAAGGTTGGTCTAATTGTATTTACTTTATATAGGCTACTGCTGGCTAGCATTTGAATTTCAAAAAAGATGTATCTTAATAATAATATCATAATTCATTTGTTGATTAATGGTTATATTTTGTATTATAAATCTTAATCTGCAAAACTGAAGTCATCAAGTACCTGTAGTGGAGTAAAGGTAGTGATATAGAAGTATATAACATAGAACTCAACATTCAGAACACTTCTATAATATAATAAAGCAGTACAAATTTGCTATGTAAAGATATAGTGGAGTAATGGCATCCAGTACAGTACAGCACATTCAAGTAAGTAATTCAAATTTGTACAAGTACAGTACTTAAGTAAATGTAGGCTACTTAATTATACTTCACACCACAAGCAAACAGTTACTGCACATCTAGCAAATACAAAACAAGTTTTTGTATTTTTGCAAAACCGGATTTTGGTCTCCACTAACTCCTGAAGGAAATAATTTTGCTCTCTAGCTGCTAGTTGGTGAAATAGATGTACCATACAGTCCTTGTTTTCCCCTACAAGTAGTCATGTAATCCATTCTTAATACAAAAATAACTTTAAATGTTGTCTGACATTGTTGAATTCATTATCTGTAGCATTAGGATGAGCATCTAATTTATCATATTTTCTCCTCTGCTATTTAAAGCTCTAGTTTAATACTGTCGGTGTTGCCTGCTTTTAAATCACAGCACATTGTTTACATTGCTGTAGCCATGGCATTGTATTTTTACACCTTCATTTACTCTGTATAGAGAGAGTAAATGAAGGTGTAAAAATACAATGAATCAGAGGCTGCTGACAATACTGCAAACCCCGGATTGTGTAAAATGTCAGTGCTTGTTCTTTCTTTCTACAATATCCATTCCTGTGTGGTAAAGTAAATTAGGCAACTAAAACTCTAAGAGTTGGATGGTTCCAGGCAGAAATAAATGAAAGAAAGCACTAGCTGTTTCCTGGTTACCTGACCTCATTTCCTGTATTTGGCTGTTGCTTCCTGCCATTCTCATTGCCTCAGTGCCTTTATCATGGAGCACCTGTGGCACCCGCATAGTAAAATAAAGGAAAATTCATCTGAGATGTTCTGTGCTGCCAAAATAAAGTACATGCATGAGAATCAGTGGTATGTTGGTGTGTGTGATGTGTGCATGTGGGGGGGATGAGGGGAAGAGTACAAGTCTGTTCGTCTAAACCAGTGTCAGGACAGGTATTACTGTACAGTAGAGTGTTTTGATGTTGTGAGTTGCCTCCTTGCAGAATACAGAAAATCTTTCTGTCCAAAAAGCAGTAAGGAAGAATTGTCAGGGGAAGGTGTGTGAATGGTATCCAAGGGTGGTTGCTTTATTCGTTCATGACTTTGTGACATTTATAATCCATTATTAATGGCTTGGCATGAGGAGTGAATTGACTTTATTCTTGAGGGACAAACACTAATGCAGCGATACAGCTATTCAGTACACGTCCTTCTATAATGTCAGATAAAATGTCATGTTACTTTTGAAATTGTTTTCTATATCAGTATTTTAGCAATGGCATATTTAAGCAATGGTAAACCAAAAATGTGTGATTGTGAGAGAGAGAGAGAGAGAGAGAGAGAGAGAGAGAGAGAGAGAGAGAGAGAGAGAGAGAAGCCGAAAATGGATATTATAGAAAGTGGGAAATATGGATAGAGAGAGGGAGTTGGGGTGTGCAGCCAAATTATCAAACTTGTCTTTCTCAAATACAGGAAGTTTATTTAAAAGAGGAGAAATCCAAATTATACTTTTTAAAGCTTAGCACAAATACTCCCTCACACACACTCAAACAAACAGTGCTCCCATCTTGACATGACAGCAAAAGGCAGGCATGGGGGACATTTTAGTTATGTAATCCAATGTCTCAGTTGCATAAACACACTGATTTTAGATGTACGTGAGCTTCTCTCTGTAAATTCAATCTTCTGATGGTGCTCCAGCTCACAGTTCACATCTACTGCTTTTAAAAACAAGCAATGTGTGTGTGTGTGTGTGTGTGTGTGTGTGTGTGTGTGTGTGTGTGTGTCAACTAAAATACCACAGCACCATCTGTCGACTGTAACATGCAACAACAGCTGACTGCAGCAGCAGTGCAGAGCTGTGCAACAAGAGGACAAAAACATAAGAAACCCCTTTCTGTTGAGTGGCACTAAACCTGCTCTTATCGTGTCTCCTCAGTCATTTGCATAATCCCTTTAGATTGGCTCAAAAAAGTTTCAAACGGGTTTATATACATTAGAAGCCTATGTAGGCTATAAAGTGAAGTTAAAGTCTACAATTCAATTCTTTCAATTAAATTCTAGTTTAAATTTTAATTTAATGTTTAGGTGACTAACAGGATAATCCTCTCTTAAAGACACACACGCATAAAGTAGAATCCATAAAAAATAGCACGCTAATTTAAAATGAAACACCTCCTGAGGAGCTTTAATGTAAGGGTGTTCAACATCAGATGAATTGTAGGAAATACATTTAACATGAGCTTAAAGTCATTATATTTAATTTTTTTAGATTCAGAACTTCACTGTACATCACAACTAAATATAAATTTAGGCTCACAAGTAAAAGCACACAGTTAAAAACACAGAGTATAAAAATACTGTATGTGCATGTGGTTGAGTACAAAATCCTTCACTGCTGGTTTATTGTGTTAATAGCATTTGGTATATATTGCTTTTTCAATTGGTCTTTTTTATAACAGCAGCCTGGTGGTAGGGATTGAAATGCCATACTGTATAAAGGGGTTATGAAGGGTCCTGTGTAATGAGGCTTAGTTTACATCCATCTGACTGATTATAGAGATCTAATAGTGGGGACTGGGAGTTATTTAACGAGTAAAAGTTGTACCATGATGTAATGTTGAAAGTAGGGACTGACTCAAACAAGATGCTTCTGTAAACTTGTGAACGCCGTCAAGTTAAAGCCAAAAGTTACCACTAACCTCTTTATTTCATTTTAAATCCAGAGCCAACACGCAAAACGTGTCACTGTCCAAATACCCGTACATCTCAACGCTAGTGTTGTGTAACTTCAACTTGTTAAATGTTTACTGCAGTATTCTACATGTTGAACTTCAAGTGACCACATTTTCCATTTTATCTGCGTTCAATAAAATAATTTTTTTCTTCTTCCTTTCTTCATCTATTACATTGCAGGATTTCTTTCATTCCACTCTGTCTGTCTTTTATTCTACCTCTCCATCTCACTGTCACCTCTCCCGATCCATCTCACTCTCAACCAACTCCTATCTCCAAACCCCAAATCCATTCCTGTTGTCTCATTTCCTGTTTATTTCTCCCCCAGTCTCTCCCTCTAATCTCCATTCTTACATTGTTTATCTCTCCGTCTCATCGCCTGCTCCCAGGCACAGACAGCATGAAGGATTCAGGCCTAGCAGGGGACAGAACAGACTGAGGATGTCCATCAACAAAAACTGTCACAAGTGAACATGCATACATACGGTACGGGTCCATGTAACAAACTAGAGTGCGGATCGGGCCGCATTTTTCTGTCCGAGCCCAGCCAGCGTGTGACAGAGCAGTAACCGAACCAGAGACCGACAGGAATTAAGATATTTATGTCCGAGCCCGACCCGAGCCCGACACAGTTAAAATCTAATTTTTTTCTCATACTAATGACACATGTACATTTGTTTATGTGGAAAGCCCGCTTTTATTAAGCAACTGTAGGAAGGCATTCGGAAATGTCAACAGATGAGCTCATCAGTGCACACGGGGCAACAAGTGCAACACAGGCGCGCACCTACATAATAAGCTGTTTTAAATTTAAAATGTTCAATGCCTTATCGCGCTGATGTGACCGAGCCCGACCCGAACCCGAACATCATTTCTAAATATCTGTCCGAACCCGACCCGGCCGGTCGGGTACCGCCGGGTCCTGACGGGCTCGGTTCGGGTATCCATCCTCTATAACGAACAGGGACATTGCCATGAAATCTTGTGTACACGGCTAATGATTCCTGTTGAGGTGGAAAAAAACAAAGTACAAAGTACTACACATATAAGGATAACTTTATGTAGTTATTGTGGATGTTTTTACGACCCTCAGTAAGTTGTCTTATTCACGTGTGCTCTTAGGTGGCCCGCCAACGTTACACGTACATGCCAACTGATACACATACATTCAGAAGTCACCTAGTATTGTTTAGCTGCAGCTGAGGTCGGGACGTTTGTGTGCAGTCGCCGAGGCTAAGCCCAGGAAGCCCAGTAAATCCCTGCACATTAAAGGGCTGCTGGTTGTTAAATGTCTCCTTTTCTATTTTTCCTTGTGCTAAATACACCAGATGTGAAGATGTTTTAAGTAATTTGCTCAACACTGCTGAGTTAAGTAACACAAGAGATTACATATGGATTACAGTATGTGAGAGTTTTGCTGAGGTATAGATATAAATGTGTTAGCGTATGCCAGTCTGTGTGTGGTGGCGAAGAGAACAAAAAAGGAAGACAAAAGGGAAGCAGGAAAACATGGATACATTCAAAAAGAATAAGAGAAATAAATTCTGGCTTGTATCTCTGCCGAGGTCCCTGAGAGTCATCTGCTACATCTCAGCTTTTTTATACTCCCCTCTCTGCTGTAGTCTATAACAAAATGGGACAAAAATACACAGCCCTTGACAAAACACCACAGTGGTTTGAGCTTGGATTTGATTCCTATACTGGTATTGAAGTAATTCAAAAGGGTATTGATGCTTTTATTCAAGTAAAGATTGTGAGAAGGTTTTTTTTCCTCCACTGCACTTGTGCTCACAGTTGGATGAACAAATTCAATTTTCTGGTTGGGTTTTATTTTCAGTTTTCATTCTATGCTCAAGCTCTCCCACTTAAAACCTTGAAGACATACACACACACACACACACACACACACACACACACACACACACACACACACACACACACACAGACACAGACAGACAGACAGACAGACAGACAGACACTAAATACAAAAATGCATACTTGCATTATTCCTACAAAATTGCAATTTTGACGTTTTGATTAATAGTATTAATTGATCGAAGAGTCATGACAATTTGTTTTGCTTCTGGCAAAAAAAGACAAATTTGTAGATGATTTTCCTGCAAGGTACATACACACAAACACAACACACTTAGCCACAAAGGCTCATTGCAAAGAGAGTGACTCATTCCCTCACTGGTCAGCTACTGTATGAGCGCGGTAATGTGCTGGAATGATTGATCTGACAAAAGGACCTGACAGCCCCAGCTGGTCTGAAACAAAAAAATAAATCAATGCTTGTTTTACCCACCGGACCTCACACAAAGACATTCATACAGATACCCATATTTTTCACATTAACAATACAAAGCCTTTTTCCACCTGCTGAACATTCACACACGTAGGCTACAGTATGCATACATGCTCTTCCCAATGAACTCAAAATGATGGAAACATTTCTATAAATGCCTTACAATGTGGTTTAGAAAGAAAAAATCTACCATCAGTAGATCATAATTATTATTTATCATATTTCAAGATGCAGCCAGACAGCTTTAGAGGATTTAGGAGATTATTGAATTAATCATTTAACATATATAAATTCCCCTCTTCTTTTAGTTTTTCTGCCTCTCCACCTTCCCATTCTTCCCCTCTTCTTCCTTTGCAGTTAAACTTTGAAAATGTTTCTGTTTTCTCACTTCCAGTTTAACAGAATTGCTTTCTGTTTGTTCTGAATGAAATCAAGTGTCCTCTTTATTTTATCATGCCTTGAGTTTCACCATTAACAATCAAATTCAATTTCCCCCCCTTATTTCCATCATACATTCTTCCATTATTGCATGTTGTTTTATGCTCTTCCAGCACACCGGGAAATCAGTGTGTTATCTTTTGAATAGACCTACAGTGGCCTATATAAGTCCAGTCAGTTTTTCTTTCTTTAAAATACTCTCTCTTTTCTCAAAATTATGAAAGTCACAATCTACAACACAAAAACACAGACACACTCAAGGACATTGTATGGCCGCACATACATGCATTGTACTGTGAAATCTACTGATAGAGAAGTGAATAGATGTCAACGACATATGCATGTGTAGACACACACACCATCATCATCATCATCGGCGATCACTCGGAGTCGAGTATGATGGTCCTCCTGGGTAATCCCCAACAGGAGGACGCCTGCGCGTGAAATCTTTTAACGTGGGGAAACTGGTGCACCGACAGCCACCACACGGTCCTTGACAGAGACAGGCCCAGAACCAACGGCACAGACTCCATGATGGCTGGAGGCCCCATCTCTGCTGCAGCCTTCTTCCCCTCCACAGCTGTTATAGTGATCCACCTAGGTACTAAGACACCATCCTCAGTCTGTTTTGCTGTTAAAGGTCTTTACACAGACACACACACACACACACACACACACACACACACACACACACACACACACACACAGTATAATAATAATGAATATGGTAACAATGTGAACATACACATACTGTATGCCCACAGGATTATCATATGAGAATTTGCACATATACACATGTAGGTTGGAATGTGCATGTGCACAAGCAAACATACACACTCAGAAACCCTCAAGGGATAGATGCAGCCAGATTCAAATGGTTTCAATGGACTTGTTTTATCTAGGAGTGTATTGGATTTCTTTTCTTTCCTTATGAAGACGGGGGAATGAAACCTACTCAGATATCAAGGCTGAGATACAAGCTCTGATTGTCTCTGTTAATGGGCGCTTCACTGCTCCTCATTATTTTGTATTCCTTCTGAGAGGAGAGAGGTTTGAGGACCAAGGTTGGGATTGGGAATTGGGGGAAGTGGGCTTATTAAAATCTGCTTTGCACATTTCATTTGTGTTTACAACCAAAGGTTCAACTTCCTTCTGTTTTGAAAACCAAATAAGATTCTACCTTACTGGTAGCAGAAGCACTTTTACATTAATCAAAATGTATTGAGGCAGAGGTAAATCTCTGAAGGTGCTTTATTAAAAGAAATACTGTGGCTATGTTTCATCATAAGGATGATAAAAGATGTTTCCAGCTTGGCATTCGAAAAATAGGTTAATTATCATTGAACAAGTTTAGGATTTTTGGGAACCTATTTTATTAAAATGTCCTCCTAAGGAAAAAATAGTCTTTCCTTAGAAATAAATACAGCAGCTGTGTTTAAGGAAACACTTCACCACGTTCAAAATATGGTCTCTAGATAACTGGGCCTGTGTGTGTGTGCATGTGTGTATTTGTGTATGCATGGCCCGCAGCCACTAATAATCTTTCTTGTCCCAAATGTCATATGGTCACGAGACTGCAACGTGATAGGGCAACACCTTCCGCTCGTCCTTATCTCAGAGGCGCGCGCGCACACACACACACACACACACACACACACACACACACACACACACACACACACACACACACATTGCATCATGCAGCAGATCATCTCCTCATGATACTAATGTCAACACCCCAAATTCAAAAACATGCATTAATATGTAATAATAACATCAGATGTATAATAATAATAAAAATGATAAAATGATTTGGTGTGACCTTTGAACTCTATGGTAAGAGCTGGAGGTAAACAGGCTTATTGTGAAAATAAGGTCAGCTTGGCTAAGTCAGTAACTGAGGAGGAAGTAGGAAAAATATGAATAGGTCTACTACACCAATCATATACTATCTGTTTTCTTGCCAAGAGTTATAGATGAGAAGATTGATATCACTCTCATGTATGTAAGCTAAATAGGTAGCTAACAGCAGGGAACAGTTAGCCTAAACCAGAACCTCCAAAGCTCACTAATTAACTCAAAAAGTGAATTCTCAAAACGACGTGGCTTTACGGGCGGCTGTGTGCAGGCTATTTCTCTCCGAGTGCAGTCACTTCCTGGAGTCTCTGCTGGTTTGTATGGCAACCTCAACAAAAAATAGTCCTGCACACAAAAGAAAAAAATAAACATTATCCAGCTCTAATATCTAAACATAACTCAAACCCCTAACTGAACACAAAACATTCAGAAAAACATTTTGTGAAAGGTTTTGTCTCAGTGTTTGCAGGAGCACACATTCACACCCACAATCACACACAAACACACAAACCAATCCAAAGTTAAGTCAAACTTTATTTGTATGACACATTTAAAACAACCGCAGTTGACCAAAGAATTACACAGTGGCACACAGACAGGCAGAGGATTGCACAAGCTTGCTGATTCATCCAATAAATTATACATGAAGTAAACTGAATAAGTGCTAGGAAAATGACTAATACAAAACACAGTAAACTTTTCAGTCTTCAATGTTTAGGAGGCATGCCACTGCCATGCGTGGTCAAACTCCAAATAATAGTCATAAGCAGTAATGACCAGTTGACAATATGCCACCCATTATTTCTTCCCATGATCAGGAATTGTCCTCCAGCTTTCTTAGATCAACAACCCTAATGTAAAGTGGCCTGAATAGCCTTTAATGTGCACCAGCCACAACCCACAGAGAGATAGAGGAATTGATGCATCTTGCTTCATGTTATTGTTAAATGTTATGCTGAAATATACTGTAATGGAAATATATGCTGTCCGATACACCCACTGATGTGTAGAAAATGGCACATCCGTTTAACACTGCATAACTACCACTTAGAATTAAATAGCCGTTGGCAGGCACACACCACCACCACGCTGCGAATGAGGTTAATACAGCCAGTCACATTGAACCCAACACCACTCATCTCATGGAGCCGTTGACACAAATGGCATTGATTTTGAAAGTGTGTGACACACATAAATGATAGTCTGCCATTGCAATTATGACACACCATGTACACCCTGTACATACAGTAGAATGGAAATGTTGCCCTAAGCTGATTACTACCGGGAATTATTTGTGAGTGTGTGTGTGTGTGTGTGTGTGTGTGTGTGTGTGTGTGTGTGTGTGTGTGTGTGTGTGTGGGCGTATACTCAGGTGGAGAGAAGGAGCGAAGCAAAACAAAATGCAAAATAATAACGTGTAAAATTGAGAATGATTTGTACAGTGTGTGTGCGAGACGCCTTCAACGAGCTTAACAGCAGAAGGACGGACAGGTAATGAAAACTGGATGAAAGAGGGGCTGCACTCTTAATTACTTAATTACCATGTAGCTGCTGCACACACACACACACACACACACACACACACACACACACACACAATGTGAATGTGTTTAATTCAGTCAATGATATCAGCATCAACACTTGTGATATCTTCATGATGAGCCATTACCTGGAAGGACGCAAATGCCTTACACAAAGAGCACTGCTTGCCATTTTAATGACTACTCCTTTTTCAGGTAAGAAGCAGAGCTACAGAAAGAGTGAGGGAGAGAGTGGGAGAGAGAGAGAGAGAGAGAGAGAGAGAGAGAGAGAGAGCATTCAGTGTGATGACTGCTTAGACCCAATTTGCATACATCAAACTCACATGCAGCTCATACTATCAGGAGGATTTGAGTCAATCACACAGTTGGCAATCTAATCTACAGTGGAGCCTTTGTAAAGAAAGACAAATGGCAATGAGCAATAAAATTCACATGTACATTTCAGGGACATTATTCCACTGTCTGTGAGGCAGGGAGGGTTAAATGTTGGATGAATAATACCTCTAAAGCCCCCAAAGGCAGCAAAGACCTGAACTAGCACTACCCCACTTATCCCTAAATGCCCTACCACGAATCTGACCTTTTAGAAAACCATTTCAGCACCAGTGTGTGACGCGCCGCTCTCACATTTTCTCTCACGTCTTGTCCCTATCATCTTGTTTCTCACTCTAATTCCCCTCCTTCATGTCTTTATTGTATTAGCCGTGTCCTTGTTTGTTGTTTAGGACTTTGGATTTCTCATTTACTCCTTTTTGCTCTTCTTCTTCTTCCCCTTCACCTCATTCTTTTATTTTTTTACCTTGCCTTCCTCCAATATTTTTTGCGGTCTTCCCCCTTATTCTCTTTCATTCTAGTGCCCCAAGCACTTCTATTCATTTCGCTGACATTCGATTGTCAGACAAGGACTTGTTCAAAACGGCCCAATTTGACCTTATTTTGGTGTGAGGAGAAAATTGCTTACTCTGTTACTCCTCTCTTTCTCTCTCCCTTGTTATTTTAACTTCTCCAATTCTCCCCTATCTCTGTGTGTGTGTGTGTGTGTGTGTGTGTGTGTGTGTGTGTGTGTGTGTAGTCATTCTATAGTGTGAAAATGGCATTACCCTGTCAATCCACCACATGCATGTGCAAAGCAGGAATCTGTAACTTTACACACATTTTTGCACTCAAATTCCAGCAGGAGGACACCACGTCTAACTTGTCAGAATGTCTTTCACTGGAGAGGTATATTGTATTTACCAGAATAGGTAGGTCGTGACACCAGCATTCTCCAACAGTAGAGCACTGATTTAAGCACCAATCATAGTGTTTTATGATACCCCACCTCCTTTATCCAGTGTAAGGTTTATATCATAATACAAAGGCTTTATAATTTGAAGATGCATGGAAGACAGCTTTGCATGAGCTTCCTTCCCAAATTCATTTTGTGTTTTAATCGTTAAAAAAAAAAAAAAGTAAGCCAAAATCCAAAATTATGGTTTTTACTTTACCAGCTAGCTAATTTAATGGTGTTGCACATGTGTGTTAGCACTATTTCTGTGCCAGAGCCAAGAAAACAGCAACAAAAAAATTGCGACGGCTATTTCTATACGGTAGAAATGCTTTGGTTTCAACAAAAGCCTTTCATCTTTCACCTTGTGCCCACACAGTACGCAACACTAAATACTGAAGTACTTTACATTCCCTTTTCTTGTGTTGCGTTTAAAAAATAATCTCAATCCATTTCTCTCTGTGAATGCAGGGTCAGACTACATGAAACCTTTCACAGCATATTCACCTTTATATAGCTGTTTCTATGTTGCTTGCTATGTTCTTTTGCTTAACCTCTGATCCATTTCAGACATTTGAGTACTTTGTACTTTTAGTATGTACTGCAGCTGCGTCATATAAGCGGCAGTTGGTAGTTCTGTTCAGCCACCATCAGGTGATTTTCTTTGGACGTTCAGACCTGCAAGCCTAACCTCTACTCCATTTCCAACCTTTCTTCGAAAGACCGACTTCCCTTTCCACTCTCTCATTCTTTCACTCCCTACCTCCTACTTTATACTTTTTCTTGTCCATCTCACGCTACGTTTGTTCACATATCCCTCTCCGTCGTCTTTCAGTGTACTCTTTATATTTCCCTGCCACGGAATATGACATCTGTCAAGGCTCCCCATCTCTGCACCTCTGTTTCTACACTATTTATTTCAACAAAATAATTTCTCTTAGTGCAGAGACAAAAGAAACTTTCTTCCATCTGCCTTTCAACAGGCTCTGCAATGCAGTAACAGATGTTTTCATTTATTCAGGCTAGTGTGTGTGTGTGTGTGTGTGTGTGTGTGTGTGTGTATGTGTGTGTGTGTGTGTGTGTGTGTGTGTGTGTGTGTGTGTGTGTGTGTGTGTGTGTGTGTGTGTGTGTGTGTGTGTGTGTGTGTGTGTGTGTGTGTGTGTGTGTGTGTGTGTGTGTGTGTGTGTGTGTTGGCTGGTTAGAGGGGAGATTAACAGAGTGGATAAGTATCCAGTGTCTTGTCTTACTAAATATTTGAACAGCAGCAGAGCTTTTCCTCTATGCTGTTTTCTTTTTAAGAACATCTTTTCTCTCTCCCTTGTGTTTTGTTTCTTGTGTTCTTATGGGAACTGGGAATATCTACATGGTGCAGTAAACCAAACACAGACTGTAACTAGCTAAAAAAAAACCAAATACATAATGTTCTTCAGTACTTCTTACATTCTATATGTGATTAGGTATAATGTAAACATTTGTTTTCTAACTATGTGTGCACAACCTTTTCACACAGTCTGTAGTGTGTGTGTGTGTGTGTGTGTGTGTGTGTGCGTGTGTGTGTGTGTGTGTGTGTGTGTGTGTATGTGTGTGTGTGTGTGTGTGTGTGTGTGTGTGTGTGTGTGTGTGTCTCTCTCTCTCTCTCTCTCTCTCTCTCTCTCCCACACAAACACACTCTTGGCCACAAGGTCACTGGATTCCTCAATAACTTGCTTACATCAGATCCAGCCCCCAATTTCCAAAATATAACACAAAAATATGGTTTTGTCTTTTGCAGTTCATCATTGAAGTAAGTTAAAGTACCTTTGTCCTCCAACTGTAATTTCAGTTCAACCACAAATTACTTGTGTTTTTTTTTTTTCAAGCTCTGAAAGGAAGCAGCCTCATCGGATGCCGATTTCCTCTGGCTTCAGCGGAGAGAGAAAAGGCCAAACAGGACTGCAGCCAAAGCAAAAGACGATAGACCAAAAGAGATAGAAGGAGATAATGAGAGAACTTGGAGAAAGCCCATAGATACTGGGAAAAAAAACTGAAAAGGGGGGGGGGGGGGGGGATAGCTAACAATACAAAGAAACAAAGAGAGGAGGGAAGGGAGAGGAAAAACAAAAAAGGGCATAGAGGAGGGAGTCAGATGTGTACTTTGCTTTTAATCTTATCGGTTTTATCGTAAAGTGTTAACTGTCCATATAACAAACCCATTATGTTCTAGTTGCCTAACCTCAACTATATTTTAAATGCCCTACACACCCACACTGGTGTCTGGGTCACTTTTCTTGACCAATTCCTTCTGTGTGAAAGTGTACAAACCTAGCGTGATTGATCTGTCCTATTAGTTTTGTTGCACCTGTTTGGATAGGAAAAACTACACCTTTATTATTCTTACTGGTTTGAAAAGAATGTCAATTTCAATAATGCTCCACCTAACTTTACATTATAGTTACAATCAGCCAGAATAAGCAGAAACACCTGTCTATGAGTACAGGGCATTTAAAAATATTGTAACCATACCTTTAAAAAAAATCTTTAAAAATTGGTAATTGCCGAAAAGTATTCAGATATTTAGCTGTGTATACCTCTTAAAGCAATATATTTCTTCAAACATGAAATATTTAGTTAACTGGTCCCATCAACTGCAATCTCATACCCCATCGGCTATGAGTCTGATGACAATTTAGCCACTGGAGGCAACAGCCAATATTTCAGGGATTTCATGTAGCCAGCCATACATGACATGCCAAGACTTCCCTTTCCGTGCGCCGGTCATTGTTTACAATAACAACCACATCCAGACATGTCAGCTAATCTCTAAACAGATAGCTGCATATGAATGCAGATACATAAAAGCTAATGCCAGCCAGTGGGTTCCGAAACTGCATTTCAGCCAATATGTTCCGCCTCTTTTGATCTCCATACAGACTGCACATGCAGTGGCGCAAAAAGTGGGTATGCACTATATGCGGCGCATATGGGCGCAGCGCCATAGGGGGCGCCAAAGCGATGGTTAAAAAAAAAAAAAAAGTAATTCTTATATACTTTTTTGGGTATTTTCTATATGTGGCTGCTGTTGTGCGTTTCTAAATCATTTCTGCATGTCCTCAGTGTTATTATATAACATTTTAAAGGATTAACAGGATAGAGTAGGCGCCCTGTCTCATAAGATTCCATCACAGAAGGTTGACGTAGAAAAGGGAGTGGAGGGGGGGGGCTGGTGGGCGCCGTGAGCGCTGAGTGAGCAGGTAGTGAAGTAGAGTAGTATGGAAAAAGAAAAAGAATGGAAAAAGGATGGAAAAAGAACAAAGCAAAACAGCTGTTGGGGCTAAAAATTGAAAAAGAAAGAGGGGAAAAGGAGATAACATGTCAAGGGATGCGACAGCAGTTAAATAAGTGGATGATGAGAGGCAACAGGTAGGATTTAAAGTGTGACGTCTGTGCTTGGAGGCTTGCAAATATTCATGCTAACAGACTAGCTAGCATTTGCTAACACTGGGAATGTAGCAGCCAAATGGGGTTTACCATGGAATCATGCATAGATTTACTACCAAACTTGGAGGCTTGCAACTATTCATGTTAACAGACTGTTCTCAGACTAGCTAGTGTTTGCTAACACTAGCAGCTAAAGTGGGATTTACAGCTAGCTTACAATATGCAAAACCAAGGTTGCTGAGCTGAAAACTGATAAATATAAGGTAGCATGTACAATAAATGACAATAATCTGGAAAACATAACTAATGCAATAACTGTGGTTTACCATGGAATCATGCATAGATTTGCTACCAAACTTGGAGGCTTGCAAATGTCCATGTTAACAGACTGGCTAGTGTTTGCTAACTTAATGCAAACTAATGTTGCTGATAGCTACATTTAGATTTTGGTCAAACCCTATGGTACCAATCCCATGCATGACATATCTCAATTTTATTAAGGTAAAATAACAACTGGTAAATATAAGGTAGAATGCAAAATAAATGACAAGAAGAAAAATAAATAAATATATATATATATATATATATATATATTAGGGATGTCCAGATCCGATTTTTTAACACATCTATAGTTATGCGGTGGCACAGAGTTAGACCCTTTTGACTCCACACAGAAACAGCAACGCGTGCGGCATGACATCACTTTGTTGCAGAGACGCTATTGGTTAAATGCCGGCAAAGTAGAACACGGAAGCAGCTTGAAGCAGAAAGCGCGAGTATGTCTGCGGTCTGGAGGTATTATAAAGTTGATGACAACAACATTGCCATAGCAAACTGTGAGATATGTAACAGAAGTGCTCTGTTTGTTAACAGAGTTGTTGAATGTTAAAATAAGGTGAATTAAATAAAAAATAAGGAACATTCTGGATCTGTTTTTTCGCTCTTCTTTATTCTTTTTTTATATATTATAGAAGTATCGGATCGGGACTCGGTATCGGTAGATACTCAAAATCAAATGACTCGGACTCGGACTCGAGGGAAAAAAAACCTGATCGGGACATTCCTAATATATATATAAAATGTGAATGTAATTTCAACAGCAGCACAACCTTACTGCATAGTTGTCTTATCTGATGCCATCACTAGGCTGATTTAAGAATTGAATTTAGGCTGCGACCAGTGATGACATCAGGTAGAGATGAGACCAGTGAATCACATCAGGTAGGAGTTCTATTAGTTAGACCACACAAAACTAAATGTCCAGTATGGTTTGAAGTTCTGTTGACCAACCTATTCACTGTGTCCTTTTTGGGGGGACATAGTGCAGACAGAGATGGAAAGCCACTCACCACTCAAAGTTCACCAAAATTGTTGCTGCATACCCCTCTGACACTGGGTAGTTGCGCCCCTGTGCACATGCATGCGACCAAAGCCTGCTCAAACGTAATTGATCATTACTAGTAAATCGGAGTAACAAATTGAAACCACAACGCTTACAATACCAAAATCTTGTCCCATTCTGCATTCATAGATATCTGTTCATAGAGATTACATTAATATTGCTACCACAGCTTCTGTGTCAACAGACAATTATGTCCATGAAATTGATATGTGAGTCAGTACTGATTGGTTAGGGTAAAGATAGTCTATATCCTTGACGTTCAACTTCCAGGATTGCACCGTTGTCGACAGAAATTCCGCCAGATTTCACTCTTTTCGGCCGAATGTTCGTTACCTTCCGTTTTGTTTGTGTTAGAATTTTAAACTCCGTAGATTTATGAGGACTATGGTGAACTGCTCCTCAGATCTCTGCAGGGTAGATCCAGACAGATAGCTAGACTATGTCAATCTGAGTTTTCAGTTGCACGACTAAAACAACTTTTGAACAAGCACATGTTCCACTAAAACAAGTTCCTTCTCGAGGCTATTTTGCAGCGGCACCGTGGCTCTGTCTGGTGCTTAGCACCAGCCATGATGATTGTGATTGGTTTAGAGAAATGCCAATAAACCAGAGCATGTTTTTCTCCCATCCTGGAATGCTGTGTGGACTAGCCAGAAGGTCTGGCAAAGCGAGACTAGGGCAAAGATAACCCCCAGCCTAGCATGAAACAGCTAACATGAACACAACGTAATGTATTGGGGAAAAATGGCAGATCATTCTGATCATCAGGTTTTAGGTTTGAGAAGCACCATACCAAATTTATCAAAGTCCAGATAGTCATCAGTCACAGTGTTAACCTCTTCAACCATTTCTTCTAAATGCTCTTTGGTTCTTCATTTATGGTTTTCAAAAGTGCCAAAAGACTAGACAACTTGCTTTGGGATTAACTTGAGTAGAAATCACACATGGCTAATTCCATCTTCAGGCCACCCACCACATGCAGTTTTCATGCATATTAGCAAATAAGGTTATTACCACGTCAAAAAGTTAGTATGGAAAGATCTCTGAGTCCGTGCTATCCTGTGGCTCATTCTTTAGCAGTGGGACTGTACATATCGTTTGAACCTAAGAAGAAAAAAAAAGGCAAGGGAAGAGTGCAACCAGTGGAGCTAAAGGGGAAGTGGGGAACAGCTGTGGATGAGATGGCTGAACAGAAAGCTCTAGAGGTTCCATAGTGGCGGCTGCTGGACAGGTGGCGAATGAAAATGGCTTTAATTACTGGAGCTGGAAATATAGGCAGGAGGAGAAGAGAGTAGGACATTGGCAGCCATTATAATAATAAGAAGAAGAAAAAGAAGAAGAAGAAGAAGAAGAAGAATATTAATAATGCCTTTTTTATAGTGCTTTTTACAAGTATAAGTCAGTAACTATTGTTGGGACAAAAAACATTTTGGTTTAAACAAGCACTAAACCTTATTTCCAAGTGTTCCTGTCTGGTGTTATCATAAAGTGGTCTGTAGCTTTTGGTTTAGGATATTGACATTTGTATACCCAAAAACCTCAAATGGATTGATTTTTCAACAATTTTCCAGAAAGACATGGTTTTATAACTGAACAGGCAACAAAAGAAAAAAAAAAATAGAAATATGTAGCAGATATTTCTTGGCAGATAGTGTGTGTTTGAAAACTGCCATGAGAGCATTAAAATCATCCGGAGAGACGTTGACAGGTTGAAGCTGTGTATAACAGCCTGCAATGAGCATTTCGTACAAAGTAAATAATTGGGCATCCACCCTGGGAATTGGACTGTCATTATATCTTTTGAATTCTTGTCATAGTTTGTTTGCTTGTATATTGTTAGGTGTTTTGAAAAGCATGCCTGTGAATATGTGGGCATGTCGGTGCATATACGCTTTTAGGCTACACCTGTCATCTTAAAATCACTTAACAATAGCATGAAGCATACAATCTTCTTTCTGTTGTGATGAATATGATGGCCGCTTTTGTTCACCCATCACATCTTATTCTTTATGCTGGCATGTGTGTGTGCATACTTTTATGTAGCATGTGTGGTCTTGTTTACGTGTCATTTGTGTGTTTTTGTTTGAAAGACTTGTACTTGTTTGTGCATGTTTCCGTTCATTTGTGTATATGCATTTTTGCGTATGTTCATGTGTCTTGACTCCTACATTATGCCCTGTCCTCTCTCGTCTGTTTTATGTCAAACAGAGATGGTGATTTATGTCTTTCATGTGGCTGGTTTTTCCCTCTTCCTCCCTCCTTATATTTTAAACACGTTGACAAATGCAATCCGTCCTCCAGTCGGCAAAAATTGCTTTCATACCGTGTCGCTCAGAAGGGTTTCTGTTGTGACAAATCTGACAGTCTGACTGAACAGCTGAGTGGTTTGCTGACTGTTTGTCTGTCATTTGACGAGGTGACAGACTGATTGACTGTCTGCTTTGTTGACAGAGTGATTGACTGGATGTTAATCTGACTGGCTGTCTATCTGTCCGCCCTGAGTCATTGACTGGCTGTTTAGCAGGCAGAGTGACTGGTCACGTAGTTGTTACTTTATTGGCTGGCCCACTGGCCCTGTGACCCAACTGGTTTGATTGGTGATTGATGCTGTGGCCAAGCGATCAGGTTGCAGACTCACTATTTTTTTGTTGGTTTGGTTCGGTCGGATCACACATCGACTGATTTGTGAAGACAACACAGTAGCAGATCGACGCCAAGCTGTTAATCCTCACAGATGTCATGTTTGGGTCACGTTGCATTGCGGAGTTGAGGAGCTTTTTGTCATCCAGACAGAAGCAGGATTGTCTATCTTCTTATCCTTATCTGTGACTTCTTAACTGGAGATGGATAAAAAAAAAAATTATAATTGAATTAGTAATTCCTGCTTGGTTAAACTGCAGTTCAGATTTGACATATCAAACTGGTTCCAACTTTGGCAGACAATAGTGAGTTCATATGCTATCACTGTTAGTAAGAAGCTGACTGATGAAAATAAAAAGAAGGATTTAGGGCCTTTACATGTGTGTTAGCACTGCATCACACACTGCATCACACACTGCGTTTGTGGTATTTGCCCAAGTCAAAGCGGAGGGAGTGATACTTTCATTTAAGCCAAAGAAAGATAGCAATCAACTCAATCATCCCCTCACCTCTGCAGTCAAAGTCAAGGTGCTCCCCGAACGCCCCATCTTTTTTTATCTCTCCTTCCCCTCATCTGCTCTCATTCTCCTCTGCTTCTTCTCCTTAAAAGCCACATCTTCCTCACTCTCCTCACAGTATTCCCTCTCGCTATCCCTTATTTATTTTTGTCCACACCCTGCCTTCTTTTAGCCTACAGTAGCTGTTATTCACACATCACTGCACTTTCTTTTTTTTATCTTTCCTCCTCACTGTCTTCCATTCACAGACTCATTTTTTTGGCAGTCAACTTCTGCCTTCTCTTTCAGACTGTTGGCTTCAGTGGAGGTGTGGAAGAGGTAGAGAAGGTCACTGCAGAGATAAATGGAGCTTGTATCAGTCTGACATCTCCTCCCCTCCAGATTAGTTTCCTCCTGTCCTCTAGTCACACCGATGCATAATTCATCTCTCCCTCGTTGTCGTTAATTGTCAATTTTTGTTGCCCTCTTTCCTCTCTGTCCATCCACTCTCTTGAGGTTTCTTTTCTTCTCACTGACTGCTTGTTGTCTCACTCATCACTGTTTTCGCTCTTTGACTTCTTTTCTTTCTATTGATGTTTTGTTCTTGTATCTCTTTCTGTCTTTTTTTCTCCATATGCCTTTGCCAAGTTGTTCAGTAGCACATAACAGTTAAGGTTGAGAAGTGAGTATGGAAAACAGTTGGAAAGAGATGGCATATGAAAGCTAAAATGTGTGTTTGTATGTCTGTCGGTGTTTTGGAATGTGATGTCTAAACCCAGTCTTTGTGAATGTGTTTGCATGAGGATGTGTGGATGTGTGCAGTTGGTCTGTCAGTCCACCACTTTGGTCCAGACTGAAATATCTCAAAAACTATTGGATGTATCGCTATGAAATTATGTACGACATTAACGGCACCCAGAGGATGAATCTTAATGACTTTGGTGATCCCTTGGTTTTTCCTCTAGCGGCACCATAAGGTTTACATTTGTGGTTTTTAAGTTAAACGTCTCAACAACTATGGAATGGATTGCCATGAAGTTTAGTACAGACTTTAGACGTTCATGTTTCCCTCAGGAAACTTTGGTGATCCACTGGCTTTTCATATAGCGTCAGCATGAGGTTAATGGTTTAATCTGTCCAATATTTGGTTTATGACTTAATGTTATACCTGCAAAACTAATGACATTCCCATCAGCCTCAGCTGTGCTTTGTGTTTAGAGCTAATAAGTATATATTATAGTACATTACTTAATAATGTGCGTGTGCAGTAGGCAATACAACACAGAAGCAAACCAGGAAGCTTCAACCCAAAACTTTATTGGCATATCTTCTTATAATACATCCATGGTACACGCTATTCACAGAGCCTAGTGTGGCTGTAGACTCTGTGTGTGCATGCGCGCGTGCGCGCGTGCGTGTGTGTGTGTGTGTGTGTGGCCTGTACCCAAATGTATTCCCTGTTGCAACATCATCATTACTCTGATCCACTGTTAGTGCCCTCATTTTGAGCCAGTCTGTTTATTGCAACCTAATGTTTGGTTTTGTCATAAAAAATGATACTAGCACTTTCCCATCTGCAAAAGAAACACACACACACGATACAGCTAAGTGTTTCACCTCCTGAATTGGTCCTAACAAATGAGTGTAAATAAGCCTGTTTAGGTGTAAGTTTGGTACTAAATCATTTTTCCGCGGCAATAATTATTGGACGCTTGTTTTTTTGCTTATATTTCCACTCAATACAGAATCGGCTGGCTGGTTGAATTATGCATGTTTGTTGGTTTCATTACAGAAGCAGATGTCTCAGCTGGAATAATGGAGGAAGTTAGAGTGTTATTATATTGTTGTTGTTGTTTTTTTTTTCCTCGTTCTCTCTGGTTAGAGCGATGATGAGCACTTTGGGGTCTTTCGGCTCAATATGAATGAAATCTTCAGACACTGCATAGTGTAGAGGTCAGGGATGGGTTTGTTGTGCTGCCAATATATATCCAACCTGAATTTCATGTTTCTGCTCTCTATTTCTCTGTGTCATATAATCCCTGAGCTTTAAGCCATAATGTTGTTTCATCCAGAATTTAATATCTGAATTGTCCTCATTTCTCTACACACCAACCCATAATTTAACAATGTAATGAAGGCTGATACACAGCTACTGTACATCATGCATCTCTAAATCACACACACTGTTTCCTGTCACCCACAGACATTACAGAAACAAAATGCCTATACCCTGCAGCAGAAATGAACACCAGTGCAGACTATATCTGTATCTTTTAGTGAGCAGTGTTGGCAGCTGCAAACATATACTTTCTAATAATGTAATTCATATGATATTTTACAACCCCTGTGGGGATTTTTTTCCAATTTCATCAAGTGCAATGCCTTGGTGACCTTTTAAACCCTGCTCTTACTCTCTTACCCTTGTAAAAACTGTAATTGTATTTTTGTCATTTAGACCCAGGCTGTGAGAAAATTTGTATGCTACAAATAAATTGTGACTACACTGAATGTTCAAAATCTGACTTACATTGAGTTGCATCCCTGCTTGCATAGTCCACATCCCAATTGGCTCAAAGCATAAAAAACCGCCTCTAATGTGTCTGCTTCTGTTATTGCCATCTGCACTTTGGTAGTTCTAAGTTTCACGTCCTTCTCTTAGTTGCCTCAAGGCTTAAAAGACCTTTTCCAACCTGTTTCCTTGATCATAATCATCCCCTTCAGGCCAAACTGAAGGCTGAAAATGTGAATGTGAATTTTGTACTATGCTTGATAATGTTACAAGGCACGTAAAACACATGTTTAAAAATGTCTGTTTAAAAAAGGTAACTGTTTGGTCTAAGCAGGGCTATTGCAGATTAAGTCTGATTTCTAGGAGATACACAAAATAGATGCACTTTTACTTGCAAAGCAAAAAAATGATACCAACAAGTCCTCCAAACCATGTGACGATATAGGTTTATTCCTACCCTCTTATATGACCCATGGGAGCATTTCATAAATTAGCACCCCTAGCGGTGGCAGGAAATATGACCCACAGGAGCATTTTCCTTCCTCATATCTAAACCAGAGAACGTAATGGTCATGGTTTTAAACATGTCGTTAAAGGTACAATATGTAACATTTCTGCATTAAAATGTCTAAAAACAACCATACCAATTTTATATATTTTTACGGGTTGTGTTCTTACACTATCCCAAATGTTTCCACCAAATTACAAACCCAGAGAAATCTGTTATTTTATTTTTGACACGGGATGTCAGTGGTGTCATATAACCTTTCACCCTCTAGTTACTCGTAACTTCCGTCAAAACACGGGCACCCAGATGATACGTTCAAGAGTAATTGTAGATCACACAATGTCACAGAAAGAAATACTCTTAACTGTAATACTGTTTTTTTGCCACAAGACATCATTTTGTGATTAATTACATGCCACTTTGCAACACAGTAATACAGCAAAGACCTTATTTATTGATACATTTTAATATCGATCCAGTTTAACATTACTACAATGTGCTGGTTGACAAGTAGCTAATGTTAATGCTAATGCTTGGTGGGTAACATTATGAGGTTACAACATTGTTCAACACGCTCATAAAGTTGTTTTTAGTATGACTGTTTTGTCATACTAAAAACTTAATTATGTTGGGGAAACTGCAGCTATTTTATTAGAATGACATGAATAAACATTACTCAACGTAACGTGAATAACCTTGAATAGGTAAACTAGTCCGTGAACAGATGCATTCTAATCGGGGATGGTGTTCAACAATAAAAACTACAACTCCCATAATTCCACGCAACTTCCCAACGTTATCAAAAGTCTGTGTTTACCATCCATTGTTTTGATTGAGAGACCTCTAAAGGGCAGAAAATTACATATTGTACGTTTAACGTGTGAAACGATCATAGTTTGGTTAGGTTTAGGCAACAAAACTACTTAGTTAAATTTAGAAAAAGATCGTGGTTTGGGTTAAAATCAGTACATCTGTTACGTTACTTATTCGGGTTATGCATGTGATGCAGAAAGAGACAAAGTCCTGTTTGTTCCGTAAAGTAAAAAAAAAAAAGAAAAAAAGAACACTGCCACTGCCAATACCAACATTCTCAATTAGAGAGAGATTGATAATAAGGCACAACAGAAGCCCCATGGCCCACAAATAACTTAATCCACCCCTTGTCATAGGGTCATAATATACTAGTATATACATAGTATATCCTAATTATTATATGTATGCATCCTGAAGCTTTACTGTAACGTAAAATGAGGCAACTGACTATCAACAAGAGCTAAATCTAATATCACAAAAGATGCTGATAGTTAAATTCACTGAAAACCGATTAAGGAGAGTAATTTCTAAAATATGTAGTTGTCATTCAATAAAGCTACAATGTGAGAGCAATATTCAAAATGTATGATAACCCCTTAAAGGCATTCCTACATGAACACAAAGTATGGTTGAAAGATGCAGGGATAGCTGTTTGAAGCTGTCAGGCAGCAGAAAGTGTGCCCAGCGGGACCCTGGAAGAGTTAGAGCTTCTCTACCCCAGCGTCTTCCTTCATGTCTGGGTCACAGACTTTTCCTTCTCCTTGCTAGTTGGAGGCCACAGGACTCCTTGGTGGTCTGTAATGAGCTGTGGAGTCAGCAGCTTCTGCTGTCCACACACAGAAATGTGTATACATTGACATGCACTGCATATCTAAGACCAGGCAAACAGTACAGAAGCGACAGCAAGAACAAACGCAACAAACAGACACATACTGTACATAGATGCCGTTACCTGTTAAACAGAGTTGTAGCGCACTGTGTTTGTGCACACACTCGTGATGATGAGCAGCCCTTTGGAGCCAGGATTATTGAAGCAGCAAACAAGGCCACAATGAGCCACAATCTCATCAAGCTCTTCTGTTTCTTTGCTTTCCTTTCGCTATCTCGTCATTTGTTGGTTGACTCCACACACTCTGTAGCCTATATCTCTCTCCCTAAGAAAGGGAAGAGACAAATAGACAGATAGATAGATAGATAGATAGATAGATAGATAGATAGATAGATAGATAGATAGATAGATAGATAGATAGATAGGTAGGTAGGTAGGTAAGTAGGTAGGTAGGTAGCTAGAGTCTTTTTTCTGTCACGCAGTACAGAGTGCTGGTATTGAGTGTGGGTGCTTATTAGCAGATCCCCTATGGCCAAGTTGAAACTGGGAGATTAGGTTTCCTTCTCCAACCCCAATACTGGTAATGATGAAACTATAGGGAACACACACAGAGAGATAAACACATTAGAGTATTAGTGTATAAGGATGAGCATGGAAACAGGCACTAATAAAACAATGACAGAGACAGAGAGCACACGCTTGGGAATATTCCACAGCATGTAAATAGCAGAGCCAAACCCAAGTTGTATCACTTCAACCATAACACCAAATTAATTTCCTCTGCAGTCATTGTGTCTCCATCCAGGGAGGGCAGTAAATGGAGCCTTCAGCAATATCATTAAAAACAATACATGTCAGTGTACACATCCGGATCAGCTGCATTTAGCAATGATTATGTTGAAAACAGATAATCAGGCTGTTGAAAATAAGCACTGCGTTGATTGTTTTAATCCAAAATTCAACTATCCTCCGCCTGTCTTTAGCTCTCTCTCTTTCTGTGATATAGTGGCACCTGTGGACCAACTGAGGAACTACACATAAGGTTCTTCAGTTAAACATGCAACAGACAAAATTGCAGCAATTCCCCACTCACGCACACACACACACACACACACACACACACACACACACACACACACACACACACACACACACACACATACTCAAGTGCACTCATACGTACTCTCACACACACAAACTGCACACTACCTTTGAAAAACAAAAACAAATGTATCTTTTTTGAGACTTCCATGCAAAAAAATATACTACTGAAGATAAAAACCTGGGTTACATTTGCTGCTTCTGTCTACTACCTTTTCCACCTGAGCAGGAAAGGTATCCCACTGTGTTTAAATAGGCAGTGTGTGAAATATCAACCATCTGTCCTTTATTGCTGTGCTGTGCTCCTTCAGTGTCAGACAGACCTGTTCAGCGAGGATGAAAAGACAAAGGAAGAGCATCAGATGGGTGGCACGGTGTCTTGATGACCTGTCACCCTTGAAAAAAACTTCAATGCCTAGAAAAATATTGGAATTCATGTAGCAAAGGCAGCAGATGACTGCACAGAAAAGCACTTATTTATTAGATATACATATTCATCATCATAGCGTACAACTGGCCATAAGGAAACACATACCAACAAAAAAATGAGTTAGGCTCTATACTGTACTTTAAATAGAGTTTGAGGAGAAATTAGAGACAATTTTAGCTTGCATAGCAGATATTAGACACAGCCACAGCTAAATATGGCTTAGGACATGAGATACAAAATGAGGAACAGCATCATTGTCATCAAGGCAATAAAGAATAAGAATTTCAGTCTTGGGAAAAGAGTGGTAATATTGTTGAGGTTTTCATTTTTTAAGTTATCAAACACCCTCAACACACACACATCGCCTGTCAGCTTTTCTGGGACGAGATGCCCCTTAACACACACATGCACACACACACACACACACTCATACATACTCACACACACACAAACTGCACCATACCTTTGAAAAACAAAAAACACTCCTTACTCCATACTCCAGGTTTTCATTTTTAAGTTATCAAACACCCTCAACACACACACACATCGCCTGTCCGCTTTTCTGGGACGAGATGCCCCTTAACACACACATGCACACACACACACATACATATACACACACACGCGCACGCGCACACGCACACGCACGCGCACGCACACGCACGCACACGCACACGCACACGCACACGCACACGCACACACATTGAAAAAGAAAGCATGGCCGTGGTCTAACCAATAGGGGATGCTGTTGTTTTTATATGCTAGAAAGTAAACTGCTGCTGTAGAGTGTAGTATGCTGTACCTGTCTGTTTCTCTTTATCTCTCTTGTGATCGAGATACATTAAATACAGCAATAAATAAGATGTAGAAACTGTGGAAATTGTAATAAAAGAATCAAAAGTGAATCCTGTTTGTGTTTTATAAAAAGAAAAGTGTTTTTATTTCCTTCCTACTTATATTTTGCCTGTCGTTCTGTGTGGAAAAACTAATAAAACGTGTTGTGTCTGAATATAGAGTTTCCTTGTGTCACAGTGACATTCCTTATGTTTCAAACCACAAACCTGGAAAGATGAACAGCTAATGTTCAGTCCGCTGATCAGTATTCCACATCTCGCAAACCACTCCATGCACAAAAAACTATTAAGATTAAATAATGATCATAACAAGCTTGCTGAATATCATTTAAATACTCCATAACCATGCACCGAACCCCAATCTGCTTCAGTGAAGCTACTCAAATGAAAAAAGACGTGACTGTGGGTGTTCTTTGTAGCTTCCAGGTCTTAGGATCCTACAAAGGATATGTAGAAAGGTTCAACTTACTAATTAGATACAACAGAGCAAATATAAAGAGAGAGAAGTGAGTGGAATAATAAAGAGAACATATTTGCAAAAACAACTTCTCATCTAATTGAAAATTGTTTTCAATATAATCCAGTTTACTTACAAGAGAACAAAAGAGACACTCCTGCATTCACTTATACAACACATAGACTCTATATAACAGACCACTTCTCATTGTTTTCTGCTCTGCTTTCAATGGCATCAGATGATTAACTAAAAAGCTCCTTAAAGCACTTTAAAGTTCTCAGCAGTTTCCTTTAACGCACCTCAAGCAGTAAAGGTTGATAACACGCTGTCAAATGCCAAAGCCACTGTCATTTCTTTTTAATCTCTATACAAAAGACAGTCACAACCTGTCACCCGTTGCACCTAACACTCCTCAAATACAGTCACAACTATCAACACTCAAAGGTGTTTCCAAATTCCCTCCTCCGTCTGTATGGTAGTGTTGTTGCACCAGATCTCCTATACCTAATCATACAAAGCTAGGTAAAAGTCCAATAGCAAGCTACTATATTGCTTTAGTCTCCTTATTATGCACTGAGCTTAAAATTCAAGGGCCAACTCCATCCTGAGTCACAATTTCACATCACCCAATATGTGTAAAACTTATCACTCATTGCTGTTACCCATGGCAACCAGTCCCTAAAAATAGTTATCCTTATTAACCCAATCAGCTAACCAATTTTGAGACTTCATCCCCATAACCGGTATAATTTTAGGAAATATTCTTTTTGTGGTCTTATCCAGACTCGGAGGTCAATGTCAAATTGTTAGTCCAGGATCTGTGACTGGAGACAGGGTCAAGTAAATGATCAAAAACATTATATTTGAAAGATATTATATATATAAATATGTAATTAACAGAAGTGAGGTACATGACAGAAATTACTGTCCCTGCTATTTCTTGATTATATTTGTGTTGCTTTATTATACTTTATTTGACCAAGACTGCATGAGAAATGACTGACAATTATGATCTGTCTATATATTGTGTGTGTGTGTGCGTGCGTGCGTGCGTGCGTGCGTGCGTTTGTGTGTGTGTGTGTGTGTGTGTGTGTGTGTGTGTGTGTGCGTGCGTGTGCTTTTTTTATTACCTCCGACAAGGAGGTTATGTTTTTGGTTTGTTTGTTTGTTTGTTTGTTTGTCTGTCAGCAGGATTATGGAAAAACTACTGGCCCGCTTTTCATGAAACTTGGCAGAAGGGTGTAGCATGAGTCTAGGAAGAAACCATTATGGTAGAATGCTCTCAATCACAGCTGGCATGAGATACAGGGGCAAGAGGATAGCAATCAAAAAGAGTGAAAGGCAGGGTGAAGTGAAAGCCAATAACAAACAAAAAAGACATTAAGATAAAAAGGCAAAATAAGAAGTGAGAGAGACTGTTGGGGAAAGGTTCAGACAAAAGAAAATTGAAAGAGAGACAAAAGGAGAAGTAATAGAAAGAACACTAAATGAAACATAGGGAGGCAGAGACAGGAAGTACCCAAGAAGAAGAAGAAGAAGAAGAAGAAGGAAAAGAAGATGAGACAGAAAAAAAATGAAAGAGTGTGAATACTATATTATATATACTATATACTATACTATACTATACTATACTATAAGAAATTTGTTCTTGGACAGGGGGGTAATAAAGTACAAAGCATGTTTAAGTCCCAATTCATTTTGAAAACAATATTGAGGAAAGGTTATACACTTATTTGATGTGCCCAGCAAAATGAAAAAAGAAAGGTTGTCCTTCACTTCTCCATTTTAAGTTTAAACTTGTTTTTATTAACTTGAGTGTTTTTAGAGGATAAAGAGCAGGCGATGATATTTCAGATGTCGTTTGTGTTCTTGCTATTCCATCAAACAGCACCAGATGGCGGCATTGGGCTTCATGTTGGCATGTGCTGAGCCAATCTGATTCATATGTTAACCAGGACTCCAGCCTGGCAGAAATCAGACAGAAAGCTAATTGAAGATGTGCTGACATCATTGGAAGATAATGATAATCAGCTTACAGTATAACAATGACCAGGAGGCAATTTTTTAATTTTTAACAGGGGGTTGGCCCAATGTGAGCAGCTTAGTGATGAGAAGAACAGTTATTTTAAGTAACCCGCTATATAAGATATAGTTTAGGGCATGGAGAGGGGTGTGGCAGGTTAACCTGTTTTTTTAGGGGAGAACAGGCAGAGCTGGATTAAATGGATAGATTAGGGTGTCATGTGGCTCGGAGGTAGAGTGGTCACCCCTTGACCAGGCTCCTCCGGCCACCTGCTCCTCAGATCTCTGCAGGGTAAATCCAGACAGCTAGCTAGACTATCTGTCAAATCTGAGTTTTCTGTTACACGACTAAAACAACCGTTGAACGTACACATGTTCCACCAAATCAAGTTCCTTCCCGAAGCTATTTTGCAGCGGCACCATGGCTCCGTCCAGCGCTTGGCGCCGCCCATGAAGATTGTGATTGGTTTAAAGAAATGCCAATTAACCAGAGTTTGATGACATGTTTGTCTCCCATTCCGGAATGCTGTGTGGACTAGCCAGACCCTCCTCCGCAGCGCTGTGGAGGAAGGTCTGGCAATGCGAGATTAGAGCCACCCCTACTCTGCCTGTTTGGCTGCTTAACGCTGAAGTTAGCCTAGCTATGAAGCGAAGCAGAAGGAGAGCGGCAGCCACATCAACGTTTTTGTCAAATAGCAACTAAAGCCTAAATTATTGTCTGATGGACTAAAGAAAAAAATCCCTTTTTCGCAATTAAAGAGGAACTAAGTAAATATCAGCTAACAGTATAATTATCTTTAAATCATCGTTATTTTATATTTTATTCTATAATATTATATGTTATAAAAAAGTTTAATCCATATTGCTCAGCTCTACAGGTGAGTGGGCCTGCTCTTACATAGCAGAGCCTGTTAGCAATGTATCAGTATTGTAGCAGGCTGAGGTTGCAGCAGAACAAAACATGTCAGAATCATCATGATAGTTCATCAGGACAATTTCACAGTCACATGGTCTTGCTTATTGCAGCTATAGGCTAGCTGGTGAATACAATTTCTAAGATTCTATTGATTGCTTGAAAAAACAACTTGTGCAGACAAGACTACAGGGAGGTGGAAGTGTAAATAATTTACATGAGTAAAAAGTATGAAAACTGTTTTCCCGATAGAGCTTCCTGCACTGTAATCAAATCGAATCAACCTGACTGCTTCTATAATTCATTGAAGCCTCTATACACTGCAGGCTTGTGTTTGTGGGTCTGTTGTCTGTTTTGTTTAGCCTGTGTGAATGCACGAGTCCATTCATAGTGGTTCAGTGTTGTGGTGTGTGTGTGTGTGTGTGTGTGTGTGTGTGTGTGTGTGTGTGCGTTTATTTTCCTCACAGCACATATACAGTGAAATCCATGAAATCTTCATGGTCCTAGCATGTTCTCTTGCTGCCTGCATGACCTACTAAACTCAAAACTTTGTGTGTGTGTGTGTGTGTGTGTGTGTGTGTGTGTTTCATCTGTTTACACGCATGGTGTGTGCCCTTGATGTCCCTCTGTGTCTGAACCGTTGAGTGTTTCCATGCATGAGTACATCTGTGAGAGAACCTCTCTTCTTTATCTCCACCCACACACACCAACTAGCAGAGTCTCCACGGAACACACACACAATAGACATGATAATTACATGCGGAGTGTTGCCCTGCGCCTTCCAGCTGATTAAAATTGTACCATAGGTTGCTGTGGTGGTATTTCCAAGGTCAGATACACAGTGTAATTTGAAGGATTTAACCTGTGAAGCCCCAATGGATGCTCAACATTTACCGAGTGATAAGCTTTGCCGTGATTGGCTCACATTTAAAAGACTCATTTTGATATCAAAGGGGATCAACTGTTTCAACTACTGTTTTCATTACAGTAATAATGTCACCATGCATGACATGCAAAGAAAAGTTAACATGCAAAAGGTGAATGGAGAATACTCTCCCCTCTATGTCGAATATTTTACTCACTTTTGTCACAGGGATTATCAATTGAACCCAATATGCCCATGGCACTCTCTGACTTTTCAAGGTGCTACTTTACATGTACAACTTCTTTCTTTTAACTTGAATCCAGGTAAAGGTGGAGAGATAGGCAGGAGCAACTCGAGTTATCTATCTTCAGTATTCTCCCCCCTAGTGAAACTTGGCTGTGTGTGTGTGTGTGTGTGTGTGTGTGTGTGTGTGTGTGTGTGTGTGTGTGTGTGTGTGTGTGTGTGTGTGTGTGTGTGTGTGTACTTCCCTGGTTGGAATTGGCTCCAATCACCTATTTGATGTAGAAGGTCACCAGCTAGATGTCCGCTATGTCTGCCAATTCACTCTCCCCTCTCTCTGTCTCGCTCCTGCATATGTTTTTGGATAAAACATGCACACAAAAACACAAGTAAGTATGACTGCAAATATGAAAGTATTTGTATGTTTATACAACCGTGTGTTTTTGTTTGTACATACTATTTCTAAAATGCATCGTTGCATACTCAGATGTGTCTGCACACTCACTCACACTCACACATGTCGTGTGTGAATATGTTCTGTGCCTTCCCTTTCCCCACATGGTTCAGATGGCAGTTTGTGGTCTGAGACTCCAGCAGTGTAAAAGGTTCACTTAGTACTTAGAGCACTTGAGACATAATGTTCATTTCATTTAGTCCTGGGAGTCTCTTGAATTATTGACTGAGCTACTGGACATACAGTACTTACTATTTAGTCACAGGCTGTGGGTTGTGTTTGTGTGTATTTAATCACCACATATCATTGAATACTTGAATAGTTTTGATAAAGGGATCTTTGAGTTGATCTAACAGGGCTATGGGGGTATGTTTGACTACAAAGGCTGGGAACCACTGATATAGCTGCCATTTATTATTTATTTACATGTATATTCCATTACTTTTACTTTCTATGTTAACCATTTATTGTTTTTTATTCACATGGTGTTTTCAAATGATTTGAGCTTACTACTCCGGAATCTCAATACTACAATATACGTTTTCCCAAGCAGAGTTACACCCTGGGGTACAAGCACAGTATACCCTTGGTTGAGCATCCCTTTCTCTAGATAGCTATATAGTTTGAGAATATGTCATTATCTCAAATTGAAGAATAACAATTGAAGAAAATGCAGTGGTACTGACACATGCAGACACAGAGTCAAAGCTTAGTTTACTGTAAGTGCAATTATCTCACAGCAATGGGTCAGAATACACTTTACAATTATTATACTTGAAGCCACCACATGTTTCCTCTCAGTTATACAAGTCTAACCTCTACGGTATTTCAGAAAAACCATTGCAAGTCTGCAGGTGTACTTCATATAGCCTCTTAATAAAGCCTGCAGCATTTAGGTTATCATCAAATGTCTGTTTGATAGGCCTATTAAATGACCTCAAGCATAATTTTTATGGAAGAGCAGATTTGATGGAGATATGGTGATGGTGCAGTTTTGCAGTATTGATGCATGTAGCTGTAGTACAAGCCACAATCAATGTCCACATCAATTACAGTTAGATCAATCCAGAAACCAGATGAAGATCACTCTCAGAAAGGTGCTTGCAGCCGGGGACACTGATGAAGTTGGGCTTGAACATGAAGGATTGGGGTACATCATACATTAAGCTGGACAGGGACACTGGGACATGACAAAGATTATAAATATATACATCAGAGCTGTTGAGTTGTTTTCAGTGGGCACAAAGAGGTAACTTTGCAGCAGTAAAATCAAAAGTACAATGCATAATTAATCGACAGAATCTACAAGTATCTTGGGTCTGAAATGTTGTTTCTAACATAAATAAAAAAGATGCCTTAGGGTAAATAAGTGCATCTTTGCAGTGTAGCTTTTTCAGTTGAACTGGGCAGATCACATCAAGATAGTTATCTTAGATGACAGACTTTTCTTTTGGGAGTTGCTTTTCATTTGAAACAAGTGCAACTATCTGTCCACACTGACAGTTTTATTCCTACTTGCCTTAAAACTAAATAAAAATGAATATTTAACGTCAATATTACAGCCCCGCCTGTGCGTAAAATTATAAAACTGGGTGATATATTTATTAGCACGTCTGTTGGGCGTGGCTGGCTTGCCTGCCGGGGAGAGGAGGGGCTGTAGCCGTAGTGTGCTCTGGGACTGCTGGATGCTCCGTGATGGATGAGCAGTGACAGATCGGGGTTAGCCGCCAGGGGAGTCCATTTTCTTCCAGCGCACGGTCCTACCCGAGGAGAAAGCAGAGGAGGTGAGACACTGGACGCAGAGGAGGAAGGGACGAGAAACTGACCGATTTCCACCCCTCCTCTTTCCCTCTCTGTCACTCTCTCTCCACTCCCGTGCATCACAACCTAGTGGGCTTTACCCGGACTGCACCGCATTGACGCTACTGCTGCTGCCAGCCGACCCAACCCACTAAACTAACGCACTAACATACAGAGACAGAGAGAGAGACAGAGACAGAGAGAGAGACAGCGAGAGAGAGAGAGAGAGAGAGAGAGAGAGAGAGAGAGAGAGAGAGAGAGAGAGTCGGTTTTTCTAGATGCTATTACCCACAGCTGGAAACTGGATGCTGTGCGGATTGTTTGCGTGGATATGCAGCAATTCCCTCTCCATATCTCTTTGCTTTTTTCTCTCTGGATCCGGACTCTGATTCGCTGTCCTGCTCGGTAATGCCAAGACTTTGGAAACGGGAGTGACTCTGGGGGTGAGGCAGCGATTTGCAGATTACTGCATACTGCAAGACAAGATAATTTGGCTATAACTTAGCCTACAAGTTTGCAGAGCTTACATCATGAATGTAGCTGTCTACTTGAAACCGTGAGCTCCCCACTGTGCTGTTTCCAACATGGGTGTTGACTGAATGGAGGAGTATCCCCGCGCTGCCACAGAGGTATGAAGAGGCACTTGTGAGGATTAAAACTGCGCTCAATAATTCCTGGACCATGCTGATTCTGCCGCCTAGGACGTTATTTGTGTTATTAGCCCACGCGCATGTATTATTATGTCTAAGAAACAATGGAGAAGTACGAGCTAAAGAGGACAGCAACACCAGCGCATACTCTGCAAGGACTTTACATGGGTCACTCCGGGAGAGTCATCAAAACAAAGCCTGGGACCGCGTGCTCTCGCCGGGGTACGCCACAGGTGCGTCCTCGGCGGAACTGCAGGCGCAGCGGACAATTATCCGAGGGCCCCTTAACTCCACTCACCCCTGGAAGAGGGTGATTGCAGGAGAAACGAGGCGAATTGGACACAGCAAACGCGACTTCAGTAGGACTGTGACACCCGTGGAGGATCCCAACGCTGTCTCACATTGGGACCCGACGCGCCACCACAATAAAAGGATAAAGTTGAATGGCGGTTTTAGTAGTACGGGGACGCCAGCAGGTGGACACTACAATGCGGCTAAGCTCTCTTCAATAGGCCGGGGAGACGGAGGAGGGGGACCCGAGGAGGGCGACAGGCACAAGAGAGGCACAAAAGACGAGCAGAAGAAAGCCTTGAAGAGGGGGAGAAACCGGCTGAACAAAAGCTCAGCGGTTTTGGCTCAGCCTCACGCGTCGCCTTGGGAACCCATCCCCAAGCCGGTGGCCCTCACCTCCACCGACCTGCCCTTTGACCTCTTCACCAGGAGGACCGAGTTCTTCACTTTCAGAGAGGAGAACCCCTGGGACGCCACGCCGATCACCCCTCCCAGCTCACAGGATTTCGGGGACGAGATCAAGAATCCCTTTTACCCGGTGACAAGTGAGACTTACGGCGCTTACGCGATCACATGCGTCTCCGGGGTTATCTTCCTGGTGGGGATAGCGGGTAACATTGCCATCCTGTGCATCGTGTGCCAGAACTACTACATGAAGAGCATCTCCAACTCACTGCTGGCCAATTTGGCTGTCTGGGATTTTGTGCTCATCTTCTTCTGCCTGCCCATGGTGGTTTTTCATGAGCTGACAAAGTCCTGGCTGCTGGGGGAATTCACCTGCAAAGTGGTGCCCTATGTGGAGGTAAATTTATTTTATTATTTCTTGCATTTTACTCTGCTCTGAAATATATCAGACACTTATTACATATTGTAGAGGAGTTTTGAAGCAATGCCTAGGGGCAGCATAGCCTTCTGCAGGAATGACAGATGACAATTGGGGCTCAACCATCATCCACCTCGGCTGAATGTGATCACACCTCTATCGTGACAGTATCAATCTGTTAGACTGTGGAACCAAAATTAAGTTTCACACTCTTGTTGTCTAAATGGACTTAAAGAGTTGGGTTTCAGTTTTTTAAGCCCTGACTGGCCAGAAAGAACACATGCATGGCTATAGGATGTCACCTCAGCCAATAACAAGGAGATGCTGTTTGTCACTTGTACACCTGCTACTGGAGAGAGACAGCCTCACCTAGCCATCAAGGGGTGGAGACATCACACACATACCCACACATAAATACACACCAGGATGTATGATCTCCCATTCCCTCTAACCTACTCTTCTCCTGTTGCTTTCACTCTCTACAGTTGATAAAACACATTATAGGTAACCTATTCCTCCTCCTACATTACTCTCTCTCCTTGTTTTTCTGTTTTTCTGTTCATGTTCCGGAGGAGTGGATAGATGCCAGCCAGGTTGTTCACACCGTTTTGATACCTTTCCCTTTGTGTGCGCACTGCAATTACACAAGTGTCTGATTCACCAGCAAGGTGAATGCCTTTTGTATAAAACAGGGGTTTCCAGCTCAGGGCTCTTAAGCTTGTTTTGAATGGCCATTGTCACAACCTAGCTGAAGGAGGGACAAAGAGGGTGGACAGCACACATTGTTTTAAAAGGGTTTATCTTAACCCAAATACATCATACCACAAGCATCTAACCAGATTGTAAGCAATGAACCTACAGAATGGGTGGCGTCTGAGATGCTGTACGGTGCAGCAAAAAGAGGACAGCAAGTGTAATCAAACTCAGATGTCAGGGGAGAGAGAGAGTCTGATGTTCTCCAGCTTCTACAGCCAGGCAGTGAGCCAGAACAGGTGACCAGCATGCGACTCCGCCCTCCGGAGACCACAGGGAGGGCTGTCACATCATGAAGTGATCATATGAGCAGGTGAACAGTATGGTATTATCCTCAAATCAGCCTTGATGCTAGAATTTCCATACTTGATTAATTTGGGGATGTTGAGCTTTGATTTTCACAAAATGGGAAGTGCCCATAGTTTCTTATTACACACAGATGCGAAGACCAGTTTCTGGAGCTGCATATAGCAATGTTTATTTCAGTCTGAAAGAGACTTTCCTAAATCCAATCCTTTTCTCTGGTCTTTTTAAATACAGGTATGTAGCCTCTCAGTTAAAAAATCATATCACTAATTCCGCATGAAAATAGGTCACAACTAGAGAAATACAAATATGGTTTCGAGTCACGACCAAGTCTGCTCATATTCACATGAAAGCGGGTACAGTTTGAGTATAGGAGCAGCCTATATGCTTCAAAATTGCTACCAAGCAGAGATTGCTTGCATTTGCACCATCTTCCATTCTTTTCTGCAATCTTGCTGCCAGGCTTTGTCCTCACTGACCACATACTTTGCAAACACCTTGTGAGTGCATACAGTATGTTTTAATGATTGAGGGATAAGAGGGAGATAGGGCCCCTCACTGTGTTATTACATATGAGCTGCCCAAGGACCACAGGATATTATTTAATCATTTTAATAACCTACTGACAGTGCATATACCAAATGGCTATTCTTC